>NC_045156.1:16888602-16891102 GCF_900700415.2 Clupea harengus
TTAACTCCACCCACCCAATCCCCTTTTCCTCCTCTGCTTAGTCAGCTGACTGGCTCCACACACACACACACACACACACACACACACACACACACACACACACACACACACACTCTCTCTCCTCTCTCTTTCCTCACAGGGAAAACTCTCCACGCACACACACACACACACACACACACACACACACACACACACACACACACACACACACTCACTCTCTCCTCTGTCTCTCTCTCCTCACAGGGAAAACTCTCCTCTCTCTCCCTCTCTCCTTTCTCTCCTCTCTCTCTCTCTCCCTCTCTCCTCTCTCTCCTCTCTCCTTTCTCTCTCTCTCTCTCTCTTTCACTCCTGTCTCTCTCTCCACTCTCTCTCTCTATCTCTCACTCCTGTCTCTCTCTCTCTCCTCACAGGGAAAACTCTCCACACACACACACACACACACTCTCTCTCTCTCTCTCTCTCTCTCTATCTCTCTCTCTATCTCTCATGAACATGAACATACATGAATTTGATTCATTTATGGGCTGTCCCTCCGTTTATGGCAGGAAGTGACATATTGTGCAGCGAGGACAAGGCATTCCTCATTTTCAGTGAGGTATGAAAGCCTCTCCTCACTGCTCCCCAGAAGGAACTTGGGGAAGACTTCACCAATCTTTTAAAATAGTTTTGTCTAATGTCCTCATATTGTGTGCACTGTGTCAGGAAGTGCAGCTCTGTCTCTACTGTTCCTGTGGGGGGGCACAGTCTGTTTTCCTTGGGCAGCCAGGTTTGTCTGTGCCTACCCGGCCCCCATGGCCAGGCTGTGTTCACTGAGTCTGTACTTTGTCAACGTGGTTCTCAGATTTTTGACTGTGATCAGGGTCAAATAGGGTGCTAAAGTATCATTTCTGTTTCTCTATCTTTCTTTCTCTAGCTCTCTCTCTCTCTCCACTCTCTCTCTTTCTCCCCTCTCTCTCTACAGGAAAACAACACAGTCATGTGTCATTAATCTGCCCCCCCCTCTCTCCCTCTCCTCTCTCCCCCCCTCTCTCTCTCACCCTCTCCCCCCTCTCTCCCTCTCCATCATCCCTCTCTCTCTCTCCCCCCTCTCTCTTTCTCCCCCCCTCTCTCCCTCCATCATCCCTCTCTCTCTCTCAAATGAGCTATTTTATATTGCCAAAGCAAACAGAATACAAAAGGATGTTCTTGCGTGGTGTTTGCAATGGTGTGTATGGGTGTATGTGTGTATGGGTGTATGGGTGTATGTGTGTATGTGTGTATGTGTGTATGGGTGTATGTGTGTATGTGTGTATGTGTGTATGGGTGTATGGGTGTATGTGTGTATGTGTGTATGGGTGTATGTGTGTATGTGTGCATGTGTGTGTATGTGTGTATGGGTGTATGGGTGTATGTGTGTATGTGTGTATGGGTGTATGTGTGTGTGTGTGTGTGTATGGGTGTATGTGTGTATGTGTGTATGTGGGTGTATGGGTGTATGTGTGTATGGGTGTATGTGTGTATGGGTGTATGGGTGTATGTGTGTATTTGTGTATGTGTGTATGGGTGTATGGGTGTATGTGTGTATGGGTGTATGTGTGTATGGGTGTATGTGTGTATGGGTGTATGTGTGTGTGTGTATGTGTGTATGTGTGTGTGTATGGGTGTATGTGTGTATGTGTGTATGTGTGTATGTGTGTATGGGTGTATGTGTGTATGGGTGTATGTGTGTATGGGTGTATGTGTGTATGGGTGTACGTGTGTACGGGTGTACGTGTGTACGGGTGTACGTGTGTGTGTGTGTGTATGGGTGTATGTGTGTATGTGTGTATGTGTGTGTATGTGTGTATGGGTGTATGTGTGTATGGGTGTATGTGTGTATGTGTGTATGTGTGTATGGGTGTATGTGTGTATGTGTGTCTGTGTATGTGTGTATGGGTGTATGGGTGTATGTGTGTATGGGTGTATGTGTATATGGGTGTATGTGTGTATGGGTGTATGTGTGTATGTAAATGTGTCCATACAATGATGGAGTCGAAGCACCAATGATGGTGTCGATGGTGTCTGACTCAATGCCACTCAGTAATGTATTTAGCAGCCTGTCTGTCTGCGGTCTGTCTGTCTGTCTGTCTGTCTGTGTGTCTGTCCCTGTCTGTCTGTCTGTCTGTCTGTCTGTCTGTCTGTCTGTCTGTCTCTGACTCTATCTCTGTCTATCTGTCTGTCCCTGTCTGTCTGAGGTCTGTCCCTGTCTGTCTGTCTGTCTGTCTGTCTATCTATCTGTCTGTCTGTCTGTCTGTCTGCGGTCTGTCCCTGTCTGTCCCTGTCTGTCTGTCTGTCTGTCTGTCTGTGGTCTGTCTGCCTGTCCCTGTCTGTCTGTCTGTCTGTCTGTCTGTCTGTCTGCGGTCTGTCTGCCTGTCCCTGTCTGTCTGTCTGTCTGTCTGTATGTCTGCGGTCTGTCCCTGTCTGTCTGTCTGTCTCGCTGTCTGTCTGTCTGTCTGTCTGCAGTCTGTCCCTGTCTGTCTGT
>NC_045156.1:16903602-16924304 GCF_900700415.2 Clupea harengus
TGCCAAGATAGTGCAAATTCAGAGTAATCCAAGTAATCTAAGTACAATTTAACTAGCAAAGCAGTACATAACTACACACACACAGTCCTTAAAGCCCTCTAGCTTTGTATAGTATGTATGTGTGTGTGTGTGTTACAGTCCTCTTTAACCTCCGGGTGGCGTAGTTCTGTTTACTTTGTGCCTGCTCTTTTCTTTTGATTAATAGGTTTCAGGTGCAACCTGGGTTCGGGGGCGGAGTCGTCCCTTTATAAAGCGTGTCCTGCCGTGGATGAGCAGCTGGCCTAATACCGAGTGATCGCACGTCCTGCTCCTAACGCCAAGACGGAGGTCTACTGTTGTGAACCTGTGGCACTAGTCTTTTGTTAACTAAATAAACCCCCTAGACCCGAGCCCTTTGACTCTTTTGTCTTCAATGTTGCAGTCAGCGAGGCTGGCCGTAACATATTGGGGGCTCGTCCGTTTTTTTTTAATTGAATTCGGTTAGTAGGTGTCCAACATTGCGACGGTTTGTGAGTATTGTGGCTGGGTGTATTAGCGTGCATTTGCAATTAGGTAGCCGCCGGGTAGACACTGTCTGCCACTTTGTTATTTTAGTTTGTTGTTTTCTGGTGGTAATCCCTACGTGTGTGCGTTATCAGGAGGTTTGTAGTAGGCTACACTACTGGCTTGCAGCATCCTCCTGAGCTAAACGGATAAAGTATACCAGGTAGGGAACCCACTGAAGACTAGCAAGGGTAAGATAGAGTTTTTTTATTTTCATAGGTAGGTAGGGGTTGCGGTGTAGTAGCGAAATCACCCAGTCTCACGTTTTGCGTTAAGTCTCACGTTTTGCGGCACCTTGTAGTTTTTTGAGCATCCTGTTCGTGTGTGGGCGTGACTTCTAATCCACTCGGGAGTGTTTTAGTGATTATTTTGGGGCACTTTTTGTGATCACTGCGTGAATATTGTGGTAGCAGCCATTTCGATTGTGTTTTGTGGGTAGTCGTAGGGTGATCATGACTTCTGCAGCGCAGGAGTTTGCAGAAGATCCCTCGGAGGGGGCGTTTCACCTCCTCACGAAGGATCAACTCATAGAGGTAGCGGTCATCTTTAAGATCGAGTTGACTAGCGCTGAGAAGCGATTAAAACACACTGTTAAGTCTGTCATACTGCCCTTTTTGGTGGAGGAGCGGGTCTTGCCATCGGTAGATATGAGGGAGACTATTCACCTGAAGGAACTGGCTATTAAGGAGAAAGAACTTGATAATCAGAGGGAGGAATTGCGGTTAAAAATGGCTTTGAATGAGTTGGAGTTGAAACGTCTAGAGATAAGGGCTAAGGAAGAGAACCTAGATATGGCACCCACTGGGTCTTTCGATGCCAGTAGGCATATAAGACTGGTTCCCCCTTTTGTAGAGAAAGATGTGGAAAAATATTTTCCACATTTTGAGAAGGTCGCCTTGACCCTTAGGTGGCCCAGGGAGGTCTGGCCCCTGTTGATTCAGTCCGTTCTCACTGGCCGGGCTCAGGAGATATATTCAGCCCTCTCCATGGAGCAGAGCTCAAACTATGACGTAGTCAAAGCGGCTATTTTGCGCAGCTACCAGCTCGTACCAGAGGCCTATAGGCAGCGCTTTAGGCAGAGTAGCAAAACTGACCGGCAATCGTACATCGAATTTGCACGGGAGAAGGAGACATTATTCGACCGTTGGTGTGCTGCCAAGGAAGTGGATAGCCGGGCCAAGCTGCGGGAGTTGATCTTGCTGGAGGAGTTCAAAAACTGCCTCCCTGGCGCGGTTTCCACCTACCTTAGCGAGCGTCAGGTCGACACACTGCATGAAGCTGCTGTCTTGGCGGACGAGTTTGCGTTAACGCATCACGTCTACTCCAGAGACCAGCCCAGGCCTGATCGTCCCCAATTCCGCAGAGAGATTCCGCAGAGATTGCGTTCTTCTGTTAGCCCGGAGCCAGCCTGTTTCTACTGTAAGAAGCGCGGACACTTGGTGGCGGAGTGTCCGGTACTAGAGAGGAAACAGGCTGCGAATATGGTCACCGTAATTAAAGCTACTCCCCATCCAACGCTGCCAATGACTGAATCCACCAGTGACTCAGAATCTGGCTATGAGCCTTTTCTCAGTGACGGTTTTGTGTCGCTGCCTGGTGGGCAACACCGTACACTGGTGCACATTCTCCGTGATACGGGAGCCTCCCTCTCGTTCATCTTGCAAGGGGTTCTACCTCTCTCTGGTGAGTCAAAGATTGGCACCAGCGTTCTGGTGCGCGGTTTCGAGATGGGCTCGACCATTGTGCCACTCCACCAGATAGAGCTGAAATATAACGTGCTTACCGGCAGTGTAGCTGTCGGTGTTCGGAGATCTCTGCCAGTCCCGGGAGTCACGTTCATTTTAGGTAACGATATCGGTGGTGGTAACGTTTGGAGTAGGGGCAATTCGGAGGTGTTTCCACAGGTTGCTGAACATATGGAACCTATGATCCACGAATGCGCACAGAAACATCCCGATGTGTTCCCCGCCTGCGCGGTGACTCGTGCTATGGCAAGGGGAAACTCCTCGAAGCGTAGGGGTGCTGACTCTGATTCGGTTGGTGAGTTGTCTGATTCTTTCTTTGTCACTCTTGACGAGTCGGTAGTTCCGAAGTCATTCCATAGTGTTCCTCCTACTAGGTCTGACAGGGAAGCAAGTAAAGCTGGCAAAGAATCTGGCCGATTCACTCGGGAAAACCTAGTTGCTGCTCAGAAGGCTGACATGTCACTCACCTGTCTCTTCCAAGCTGCCTCTTGCGATGTCGATCTTAATCAGGAGCCGCAGTGCTTCTTCGTGAGATGGCATTTTAATGAGAAAATGGAGACCTAATAGTGTTCCTGACCAGGGGAATTCGGTCCATCAGATTGTGGTACCATCTGTGTATAGGGAAGAGATTCTAAGAGTAGCTCACGATGGCCTGGCTGGTCATTTGGGTATTGCAAAGACACTTAACCGTATTAATCAGCATTTCTTTTGGCCGGGGGCTAAGCGGGACGTTGTCTGCTTCTGTAAGAGCTGTTGTGTTTGTCAGCTCGCTGGCAAGCCTAATCAGACAATTCCACCTGCTCCCCTGTACCCTATCCCAGTGATGGGCCAGCCATTTGACCATGTAATTATTGATATCGTGGGCCCACTTGTGCGCTCCACGAGTGGATATCGGTATTTGTTAACCATAATGTGTGCTGCTACTCGTTTCCCAGAGGCTATCCCGCTGCGGAAGATTGACCGTGGCTCGAACTTTATGTCCCGCGTGTTCGCTCGCGCGCTGAAACAGCTGCGCATACAGCATAATGTTTCCAGTGCCTATCATCCTGAGAGCCAGGGGGCACTGGAACGTTATCACCAAACGCTAAAGGGCATGTTGCGCACGTATTGCTTGGAGTCTGGTCGAGACTGGGCCGACGCCGTTCCCTGGTTACTGTTCGCAAGCAGGGAGGTAACCCAGGAATCCCTTGGTTTCAGTCCTGCTGATCTTGTGTTTGGGCACACCCCCTGTGGGCCTTTGGCTGTGTTGAAAGATCAGTTTTTGAGTGAGTCTCCTGTCAAGGACGTCTGCAGCCATGTTACGAATGTTAGGTCTCGTTTGCACCGAGCCCTTGAGTTGGCTCGAGAGAATCTTGGGCGAGCTCAAGGTAAGATGAAAAACTGGTATGACCGTAACGCGGTCAGTCGCCACTTTGAAGTGGGTGAGAAAGTCCTTATGCTTCTTCCGATTCCGGGTTCTGCGTTGCAAGCCCGGTTCAGTGGTCCGTATGTGGTCGAGGACAAGGTCTCTGACCGTGATTACGTAATTGCTACTCCCGAGGCGTCTATGTCATGTTAACATGCTGAAGCCTTATTTCGAGCGTGTTCCAATCCCTGCTTGTAGTCCAGTGTCCGATACGTTGCCATCCACGGATGGTACGGTGATGCTTTCTGTTCTGGTGGAGGAGAGTGACAACGCTGAGAGTTGCCCATCCCGTGCTGTGGTTGAGGGGCGTCTTAACAATACTGAAACACTCTCTGTTTTGCCTGAACGTCTCCCGCACCTCTCAGACTCCCAGAGGGCTGACGTTTTAGACATTATTCACCAGTTTCCTGAGCTGTTTAGTGATGTACCAAAGCAAACTCACGTCATAGAACATGACATTGATGTAGGTACTGCTGCTCCAATTAAGCAGCACCCGTACCGGGTGAATCCGGTAAAACGAGCGGTCTTGAGAAAGGAAGTCGAGTACATGCTCTTGAATGATATCGCTGAGCCCAGCATGAGCCCTTGGAGCTCACCCTGTCTCCTTGTTGCGAAGGCAGATGGTACTTTTCGTTTCTGTACCGACTACCGGCGTGTTAATGCTGTCACTAAACCCGACTGTTATCCGCTGCCCAGGATGGATGACTGTATTGATCGTGTGAGGTCTGCCGTGTTTGTGAGTAAATTTGACTTGCTAAAAGGCTATTGGCAGATACCACTGACGAGTCGTGCGAAGGAGATCTCGGCGTTTGTTACGCCCGATGATTTCCTAGGTTACCGCGTTATGGCGTTCGGAATGCGGAACGCACCCGCAACTTTTCAGCGGTTAATTAACACCGTGTTGACAGGTATGCCAGGCTGTGAAGCCTATTTGGATGACGTGGTCCTTTTTAGTGCTACTTGGTCTGAACATATTGACCAAGTTCGTGAGTTGTTCTGTCGACTCTCTGCTGCCAGGCTTACCATCAATCTGGCAAAGTGCGATTTTGGGAAGGCCACCGTCACATACCTGGGTCGAGTTGTGGGAGGGGGTCAGGTGCGTCCACTGGATGCGAAAGTTTCTGCCATCTGCAATTTTCCTGGCCCTGCTGATTGCCGAGAGCTCCGCAGATTTCTCGGTATGGTGGGATATTACCGCAGTTTTTGCAAAAACTTCTCCGCGGTAGTGGCCCCATTGTCGGACCTGCTTAGTCCTAAAGTGCTGTACCAGTGGTCTGAACAGTGTCGAAAAGCCTTTGAGAACGTCAAGGCACTGTTAGTTTCTGCCCCTGTGTTGGCTGTGCCTGATTTTTCGAAGCTTTTCTTTCTCGCAGTTGACGCAAGTGATCAGGGTGCTGGCGCTGTCCTTCTACAGTCAGGTACAGTCTGCTACTTCTCCAGGAAGTTTAACGACCAGCAACGGCGGTACTCCACCATCGAAAAGGAGACGTTAGCCCTTGTACTTGCGGTCCAGCACTTCGAGGTCTATTTGGGAGCTTTAGAGAAGGTCGTTGTGTACAGCGACCACGACCCTCTTAGGTTTCTTTTCCGCATGAGAAACGCTAACCAGCGGCTCATGCGGTGGAGTTTGATCTTGCAGCCCTTTAACATTGAGATCAAACATGTGCGGGGAACTGACAACGTCTTAGCAGACGCTCTGTCACGGGTACCGTAGTCTCTATTCTTCGTGTCTACGGTTTGAAAGAACCGTATGTCATGGTTTTGTTTTGTTTTGTGTATGTTTGTCCGAATGATTGGATGTTTGATTTTGGTGTGCTTGGTCATTGCCTGTTGTCATTGTTACAGCATAGCTGTACAGATATGTTTTGAAATAGTGCTGCACGCATCCGTGGTTGTGGATGTCGTGCCTGGCGATGGATAATAATATCCGAGTTATGGAGACTATAGTCACCATTTTGGGGTGGAGGTGTTACAGTCCTCTTTAACCTCCGGGTGGCGTAGTTCTGTTTACTTTGTGCCTGCTCTTTTCTTTTGATTAATAGGTTTCAGGTGCAACCTGGGTTCGGGGGCGGAGTCGTCCCTTTATAAAGCGTGTCCTGCCGTGGATGAAGCGCTGGCTAATACCGAGTGATCTCACGTCCTGCTCCTAACGCCAAGACGGATGTCTACTGTTGTGAACCTGTGGCACTAGTCTTTTGTTAACTAAATAAACCCCCTAGACCCGAGCCCTTTGACTCTTTTGTCTTCAATGTTGCAGTCAGCGAGGCTGGCCGTAACAGTGTGTGTGTGTGTGTGTGTGTGTGTGTGTGTGTTCTGTTCTCTTTAAGCAGCTAGGAGAGCAAAAGTGTATGTGTGTGTGTGTGTGTGTTCTGTTCTCTTTAAGCAGCTAGGAGAGCAGAAGTATGTGAGTGTGTCTGTGTGTGTGTGTGTTCTGTTCTCTTTAAGCAGCTAGGAGAGCAGAAGTGTCTGTGTGTGCGTGAGTGTCTGTGTGTGTGTGTGTGTGTCTGTGTGTGTGTGTGTGTGTGTGTGTTCTGTTCTCTTTAAGCAGCTAGGAGAGCAGAAGTGGTCATGTGTGTGTGTGTTTCCTCCAGAGCTTACCCAGGAGAGTATTTCCTGTGTGTGTTACTGGGTTATTTTCCTCACAAACTGAAACATGAGAAACAGGTTACTGGGCTGATCTCTGAAAGGGGTTCCATTCCCCCTGTGTGTGTGTGTGTGTCTGTGTGTGTGTGTGTGTGTGTGTGTGTGTGTGTGTGTGTGTGTGTGCACAGCTGAAACATGAGAAACAGGTTACTGGGCTGATCTCTGAAAGGGGTTCCATTCCCCCTGTGTGTGTGTGTGTGCGCACAGCTGAAACATGAGAAACCGGTTACAGGGCTAAAGGGTTCCATTCCCCCTGCTAGAGGAAGCTGTGAGGGTCAAACAGAACCAGGTTGTCTGCATCCGGCTGAAACCAGAGCGGGCTCTTCCTCTGAGCCTCTGGGTTGTTTTGGTCGCTCCGCAGAAAGACGACGGTGAGAGAGAGAGGATTTCTTCCCCTCTGCTCCCCTCCCCTCCTCTCCAGGTCTCCAGCTCGGGGAGCCTGCAGACGGAGACGCTGTCACGCTCCAGATGGCTCTCAGATGCTTGGCCGAGGCTTGGCCAGGGCGCGCCAAACAAACACAACATGACACTTACCACTCCGCACACAGCGCTAACCACGCTACATGCTACAGCATTAGAGTTACAGTAAGCAGCGAGAGACTCCACTCTGAGGGAGGAGCCTCACCTGTCATCTTGAAAAGTAATAAAAAAATAAAAAAAAATTATAAAATAAAATAAATATTGATATTTCTCTACTAATCTGCGTTATAGGTGTAATTTCTGCATGATTCCAATCATTTCGAGCATTTTTATAATCAAAATCGCTGAATTCGCTGAATTTGCGCATGTCCTATTCAAATAGACGGGAGAAAACAAGGGACGTGCGGTCAGGTTAGGCACCATGTATTGTCTATGGGAGCTAGTGAGGCAGTGCCTCACCTAGGATTGCGCAATCACTCCAAACTGGGTTCTCCGCATGCGTGCGCATGCGTAGAACCTTTGAGCTGAGCTCAAAACGCATTAAAAAATCATGTAGGTGAGGCACACAGTACCTCTGCCTCAATGAAGGGGGCGTGCGAGAGCGCACCTGTCGGGGTTATGCTGGGAAACGTTGCTCTTCTTCTACACTTCTACTTGACGGCGAAAATGGAAGATTTTATTGCTAAGCTGAAGCAGTTCTCAAAACTGGACTTTCAGTCCAAACGTGAAATGATTAATAATGGGAGACCAATGCCGGAGTTAAAAGGTATGCTTCAAGCGACGGGACAGAAGATAACTCGATCGACTTCTCACATTCAAAGCCAAATTGCTTTGAACATGTTTGGAACCTCAAGAATAAATTTGGTTTTGAACTTACAGCGGCAGCTCAGTTGATTTCCCATTATTTCTATTGGGATTGTTTTATGTCTATGTGAAGCCATTTAACATCACTCAAGTGGTTGTGATCACTTGGAACCCAAGACTGCGTTTTATTGGTGAGCTGATTTTGAGAAATTAAACTTAAATTGTAGGTAAGTTGTGTTTCCTGGTTGCAATGGTTATCCTGTTGCTACGTTAGCTAATTAGCTAGCTAAGGACACTTAATAACCTTACGAGTTAATCGGAAGAGTTCAATTGGCATGAAATGATAGCTGGTTATCTAACTGATGTTATAGTCTCCTCGATTTAACTCTTAAAATGATAATGGGAAAAGGTAGAAACCCTCAGGGTGCTTGTGCAACTTCGTAAGAAAGAGTTCATATTCAGGAGTTCATATTCATGAGTGCATAATATTTACACAGGAGTTCATCACAAGCTAGCAGCTGCCTACTGTATGCACCTTACCTATGTGTGTGTAAAGAATGCTGATATGAAAAACAACCAGTAGTCAATGTGAAAGCTGCCAATTGAATGGTGATCTTAGATACTCTATCGTAAAGGCGCCTATTAACGCCCCAGCTATTAAAAACATTTATAGATCGAAAGATCTTTAATCAATCAATCTTACATATTTCAGTAGCGGTGGGTGTCTAGATTAGGACTGGTAACTTGTTTGGATTTCAACTGAAACGTGTTTTAAGTTTTTTTTCAGAAATACATCGCTGTCTAGTACACTAAATAACGCTGTACTGCAATGTTTTGCACACATACAAGTTAAATACCCCCTTTGGGTAGGAGCGTATGGTGTTTAAAATCCGTTATCCTGGTTGATATAGAAATCAATATTAAGTAACATGTACCTGCGTGAGGCTGTTAATAGGTTTCGGGCGTTCATAGGCGCCGTTACTAAATTGGGTTTATGTATTTGTAAATTTGACTCTGAAAAAGTCAGTGCCTCACCACCCACGAACCTCACCGCACGTCACTGGAGGCTAACCATGCTACATGCTACAGCATTAGAGTTACAGTAAGCAGCGAGGGACTCCACTCTGAGGGAGGCTAACCACGCTACATGCTACAGCATTAGGCTCAGAGTTACAGTAAGCAGCGAGGAACTCCACTCTGAGGGAGGCTAACCACGCTACATGCTACAGCATTAGAGTTACAGTAAGCAGCGAGGGAGTCCACTCTGAGGGAGGCTAACCACGCTACATGCTACAGCATTCGGCTCAGAGTTACAGTAAGCAGCGAGTGACTCCACTCTGAGGGAGGCTAACCACGCTACATGCTACAGCATTAGAGCTACAGTAAGCAGCGAGGAACCACTCTGAGGGAGGCTGTGGCTCACACATGGCTCACACACACCTCACACACACACACACTCACACACACTCACACACACACACACACATGGCCCGCATGCGGCCCAGACTAGGATCCGCCTCACTCAGGCTGATGTCTCCCCGCAGGCATTTGACCTTTGGAACAGACGAGGGTCTCTGGTGACCTTTGACCTTTGGAACAGACGAGGGCCTCTGGTGACTTTTGGAACAGACGAGGGCCTCTGGTGACTTTTGACCTTTGGAACAGACGAGGGCCTCTGGTGACCTTTGACCTTTGGAACAGACGAGGGCCTCTGGTGGTCATGAGATCTGAATTATTAATTTTAATGACACTTTTCAATACATGGGGAAGTCTGAAACAGGGGGTATATACAGGTACAAACTTGTCATATAAAAGTGTAAATTTTCCCATAATTGCCTGAAACATGGAAGAAGACTAGAGTAGGACTTTTATTAAGAAACAGGATTCTTGATAGTGCCTTCCGCACTGGGCTTAATAGGTCAACCCACTACACACACACACACATACGCGCGCGCACACACACACACACACACACACACACACACCTCACACACACACACACTCACACACACACACACACATGGCCCGCATGCGGCCCAGACTAGGATCCGCCTCACTCAGGCTGATGTCTCCCCGCAGGCATTTGACCTTTGGAACAGACGAGGGTCTCTGGTGACCTTTGACCTTTGGAACAGACGAGGGCCTCTGGTGACTTTTGGAACAGACGAGGGCCTCTGGTGACTTTTGACCTTTGGAACAGACGAGGGCCTCTGGTGACCTTTGACCTTTGGAACAGACGAGGGCCTCTGGTGGTCATGAGATCTGAATTATTAATTTTAATGACACTTTTCAATACATGGGGAAGTCTGAAACAGGGGGTATATACAGGTACAAACTTGTCATATAAAAGTGTAAATTTTCCCATAATTGCCTGAAACATGGAAGAAGACTAGAGTAGGACTTTTATTAAGAAACAGGATTCTTGATAGTGCCTTCCGCACTGGGCTTAATAGGTCAACCCACTACACACACACACACATACGCGCGCGCACACACACACACACACACACACACACACACACACACACAGTTAATACAACAGGATATCCAAAGCTACATAAACAACAGGAAAAGAAGATAGATATCAGTAAGTGCACACACACACACACACACAGTTAATACAACAGGATATCCAAAGCTACATAAACAACAGGAACGGAATATAGATTTCAGTAACCAGGGAATCACTTAATGACCTTCAGCACTAAATTCAAAATGATGTCATGTGATGAAGTCATGTGCAGGACAGAACTCTAGTTGTCTTCTATGGGTCAGAACATCATGGTTGGCCCAGAGAGATAGACCCACAGTCACACACACACACACACACACACACACACACACACACACACACACACACACACACACAGTCACACACACACAGGCACACTTACAGTCACACACACACAGTCACACACACACAGGCACACACACAGGCACACTTACAGTCACACACACACAGTCACACACACACAGGCACACACACACAGGCACACTTACAGTAACACACACAAAGGCACACACACACAGGCACACTTACAGTCACACACACACGGGCACACTTACAGTAACACACACACAGGCACACACACACAGGCAAGCACACACAGGCAAGCAATCACTGAAGAAATATTCACTGAGAATAAGTTAGATAACTCAGGTGTACATCTCAAGATGGCGTCCACCTCTTCACACACACAGCCAGTCTCAGCTGCAGAACTAAAGACCTACAGGACCGGAGATGGACTGAATTAAAGATGAATAGAACTAAAGATGAATAGAACTAAAGATGAATAGAATTAAAGATGAATAGAATTAAAGATGAATAGAACTAAAGATGAATAGAATTAAAGACCTACAGGACCAGAGATGAATAGAACTAAAGATGAATAGAATTAAAGATGAATAGAATTAAAGATGAATAGAACTAAAGATGAATAAAACTAAAGATGAATAGAACTAAAGATGAATATAAGTAAAGATGAATAGAACTAAAGATGAATAGAATTAAAGACCTACAGGACCAGAGATGAATATAATTAAAGATGAATAGAACTAAAGATGAATAGAATTAAAGACCTACAGGACCAGAGATGAATATAATTAAAGATGAATAGAACTAAAGATGAATAGAATTAAAGATGAATAGAATTAAAGATGAATAAAACTAAAGATGAATAGAACTAAAGATGGATAGAATAAAAGATGAATAGAACGAGAGCCCTACGGAACTAAAGATGAACAGAATTAAAGATGAATAGAATTAAAGATGAACAGAACTAAAGATGAATAGAACTAAAGACCTACAGGACCAGAGACGAATAGAATTAAAGATGAATAGAATTAAAGATGAATAAAACTAAAGATGAATAGAATTAAAGATGAATAGAACTAAAGGCCTACAGGACCAGAGATGAACAGAACTAAAAATGAATAGAATTAAAGATGAATAGAATTAAAGATGAATAGAACTAAAGGCTTACAGGACCAGAGATGAATATAACTAGGGCCCTATGGATCTAAAGATCTGTAGAACTTAATACCTACGGAACCAAAGATGTCTAGAACGAAAGGTCTGAGGCATGTCCGACCACATGAACGGTGTCAGACCTTCACTGCCGTTGCATTGAGCAGCGGGCCCTCTCATTAGACGCCTCATTAGACGCCTCAGACTCAGGAGCCCAACGAGCGGCCAACCCAGCCAATCAGATTCATGCAGGCTCTCGGAAGCTCATGGACACATCAGAGGAACTTCGTTACCATGACTACCGAACAGCGCGTCTCTGTGGTTACATGTTTTCTGCGTTCTGTAAACTGAACACACACACACATCGGTTAGGGTGTGCGATAAACTGAACATACACACATCGGTTAGGGTGTGTGATAAACTGAACACACACACATCGGTTAGGGTGTGTGATAAACTGAACACACACACATTGATTAGGGTGTGTGATAAGCTGAACGCACACACATTGATTATGGTGTGTGATAAACTCTATTCCGTAACCACATAAGAGTCTCTAAATGATGATGTCATGACTTGAATACTGCAGAAGCACAACAACACAACAACAGAAAGCTGATGCAGCGTTTTTTTACAACATAAAATTCTTCAACTTTACACAAGAAAGGAAAATGTCTCTCACACACTGTACATGACACACATTGCTTTAAACCAGACACCGGTGAGGAGCTCCAGCAGGAAGCTAGAAGCATGAGGAAGACACACACACTTGTGTTTACGTCTCTCTCTCACACACACACTTGTGTTACGTCTCTCACACACACACAGGGTTCTCTCAGCAGTGCGGGGCTGCTGCTTCCGTCCGAGGAGGCTTCTGTGCGGACGGACGGACAGACGGACGGACGTGGACCACCTCTGGAGCTCGGCAGCACGGGGAGGGGGAGGGGCTCCAGGGAGGGGTGTGGCTTCTCTCAGGCCCCTCCTCAGGGGCTGGACGGCAGGCGAGGGGAGGGGCAAGAGCCCTGGCTGTCAAAGCTGGCCGTGCGCGCCTTCCACTGGGGGAGGAGAGGAAGACAGTGAGAGATGAAGGGACCGGTATAGTTAATAAGAATATGCCATAGTCAATAATTCAATGTTTATTATGCCTAGTTATAATTGTTACTTTTGTTTGGATTCCACGAGCATGTGGGCAGTTCCTGGATGAATATACTTGATTTTGACCAGGGGAGTGAGGTGCGACATTGGTCTCAACTTCCCCCCCAGGTCGGGACAAAGCTTTGTATCCAGGGCTTATTTGAATAGACGGTAACACCCCTAAACTCAGCTTTTAAGAGCAAATCCTACAAGGGATAATTTAAAGTCTGAGGTGAAGCTATGAGTGGACCTTCAGGCTTTGTCTCCCTTGGTGGCCGCCATTGTTCAAGAATAAACCTGAAGCCATGACTGACAAACCTAAGACTGAATCTTCAATATATGGTATAAATCTAAATACTATTAGAGAGAGAGCAGACAGACAGGGAAGCAGACAGACAGGGAAGCTAGAGACATAGAGACACACAGGAGGATCTGGAGGAGGAGCAGACAGACAGGGACGCAGACCGACAGACAGGGAAGCAGACAGACAGGGAAGCAGACAGACAGGCAAGCAGACCGACAGGGAAGCAGACAGACAGGCAAGCAGACAGACAGACAGGGAAGCAGACAGACAGGGAAGCAGACATAGAGACACTCAGGAGGAACTGGAGAAGGATGAAGCTTTACCTCTTCTGAAGCAGAGAGAGAGGGAGAGAGGGAGAGAGGGACGGAGAGAGAGACAGAGAGAGGGACGGAGGGATAGAAGAGAGCGGGGGAGAGAGGGAGGGAAAGAGAGAGGGACGGAGAGAGAGAGGGAGGGATAGAAGAGAGCGGGGGAGAGAGGGAGAGACAGAGAGAGGGAGAGGAGAGAGGGAGAGAAAGAGAGAGGGACGGAGAGAGAGACAGAGAGAGGGACGGAGAGAGAGAGGAGAGCGGGGGAGAGAAAGAGAGAGGGACGGAGAGAGAGAAGAGAGTGGGGGAGAGAGGGACGGAGGGACGGAGAGAGAAACAGAGAGAGGGACGGAGGGATAGAAGAGAGCGGGGGAGAGAGGGAGAGAAAGAGAGACAGAGAGAGGGAGAGGAGAAAGGGAGAGAAAGAGAGAGGGACGGAGAGAGAGACAGAGAGAGGGACGGAGAGAGAGAGGAGAGCGGGGGAGAGAAAGAGAGAGGGACGGAGAGAGAGAAGAGAGTGGGGGAGAGAGGGAGAGAAAGGGAGCGGGGGAGAAAGAGAGCAGGAGGGAGAGAAAGAGAGAAGGAGCTGTACCTCTTTCTCAGACCTCTTGGCCTCCAGCAGGGGGTGCCAGTGAGCGATGGGTTTCCGTGGATACGCCAGCATCTCGTTCCAGTGGTCACGGCCCAACCCTTCTGCATGACTGCCCACACGGTTCACCCCGATAATCTCATTATGGCCAACCCTGAGGACACACACACACACACACACACACATGTCAATACACTCACACACATGTAAATACACACACACATGTAAATACACTCACACACACACACACACACACATGTAAATACACTCACACATGTAAATACGCTGACACACACACACATGTAAATACACTCACACACACACACATACACACACACACACACACACACACACACACACATGTAAAAACACTCACACACACACACACACATGTAAATACACTCACACATGTAAATACACTGACACACAAACACACACATGTAAATACATTCACACACACATGTAAATACATTCACACACACACAAACACACACATGTAAATACACTGACACAAAGAGCACAGTCAGTTCCCATCCACTGATTAATCACTGACTAAAATGGGCGATATATATTAAAATTAAGGCTGTCAATCGATGACATTGTTTTTACTAATTAATCGCACATTTTTTAATTAATTATTCGCGATTAAAAGTTTGTTTTTCTTCCTCAAGACTAAATCTTATAAATAAACAAGTAATCACTTCAGACAGCGGGTATTTTAGACACAATGGTGCCCCTCGACGGTAAATCGTAAGAATTTCCCCTGAAGCAATTCTAATCACCTCAATCAGCCCACTGTCCTCAACTATGTTGATGGGCCGACAGTCACCGGCAACCCAAATGGTAACCTTTTCACGGACTGGTCTAGTTATTTTCCTAGAGAAGTCATGGAGTGTGGGTTGGCGATCATCATCTTTCTGTCGGGTGCTTTGCATTAAGGTGATAACTTTAAGACGAGCTGCTTATGTGATAGCTAAATTCAGCTTGACAAATGCTACATACAACTTTAGTTTTGTCGATTGTTCTGTCATTTTGACTCTTAAACAGAGACTTTCCGCCCAACAATCCCTCAGCTCTCTCCATCTTCAACTACCGCAGTGGTTCTCAAACTTTTTCTGTCATTCCCCACTTTGAACAAGGGGGGCTATTCAAGCCCCACCTGACCCTCATCGCACCCATAAAATGGTAGGCCAAGCCCCCTACTTACGGGCTACATTGCCCGAGGTGACACAAGTTCAAGTCTGGCCTGATGTAATTTCCCAATCCTCTTCTCCGCCTCGCTTCCTGTCATAACTTCGTGTCCTATCCAAATAAAGGCAAAAAAATATATATAAAAAAAAATATATATATATATATATATATATTTTAAGTTGCGTTAATTGCGTTAAAATATTTGATCGCGTTAATCGCGGCCGCATTAATCGCATAGATTAACGTGTTAACGCTGACAGCCCTAATTAAAATACATATTGCTCGTAGCTTGATTGTTCTGCTTGTAGCATGATTGTTCTCTCCTTCGTACATCGCTTTGGAATAAAGCATCTGCTAAATGACTAAATGTAAATGTAAAATGGGTAATATTTCCTTCTTCTCACAAGAGTATGGCTGCAGTCCGTGAGGCTGATTTCACTCTGGACACACTACTCATAATACACCAATACACATGACCGAAACACCAATCAATACACATGACCGAAACACCAATCAATACACATGACCAAAACACCAATCAATACACATGACCAAAACACCAATCAATATCCTTTGTGCTGTCACGTCTTAAGTAAATGACCAGTTGACAGGCCTTGCACTGCCATGTGTTTCAAAAACTGCTATCAATTGTGTTGAGGCATGGGCGTGTGTGTGTGTGAGAGGATGTGTGGGTGTGTGTGTGTGTGTGTGGTTGTGTGAGAGGGTGTGTGTGTGTGAGAGGATGTGTGTGTGTGTGTGTGTGTGTGTGTGAGAGGATGTGTGTGTGTGTGTGTGTGTGAGAGGGTGTGTATTTGCTTCCTGTTTATTTAACATCAAATGTGTCCTGGGAGAAACCTGTCACATTGCTGTCGCTGCATCCCTGTGTGCTGGGATTCTAGACTGTGACATCGGTAGCCAGCCAGCTTCTAAACGAACCCAGGGGGTCTTCTGTCCCCCTGCCTGTCTGTCGCCACCCCCCCCACCCCCCTGCCATGTCAGATTGATTTAGGAGAGGAGGCTGTCACACTCACAGGTTGTAATCTTTTGTGCCCCTGCCTGTCGGTCTGATTGATAAATCCGATTGATTTAGGAGAGGAGGCTGTCTGATTGATAAATCCGATTGATTTAGGAGAGGAGGCTGTCTGATTGATCAATCTGATTGATTTAGGAGGGGAGGCTGTCTGATTGATCAATCTGATTGATTTAGGAGAGGAGGCTGTCTGATTGATCAATCTGATTGATTTAGGAGAGGAGGCTGTCACACTCACAGGTCGTAGTCCATGACGGAGATGTGCAGGCTGACTTGGTCCATGTTCTCAGGCGGGATGTCGAAGATGATGGCCTCGTTGTAGTTGGGGTTGAGCGTGTTCTTCTTGATGGTGGTCTTCTTCTTCTTCAGGCGCCGGCCGTCACAGATGAGCGACACCTTCACATACGGGTCTGTGGTGGACAGGAGGAGGAGGAAGAGGAGGAGGAGGAGGAAAGCTCTTACTCTTCAGGGTTAACACTCAGCTTAGCAGCAATGTGAAGGGAGGTATTGTGAAATTAAATTAATGTTGTTTAAGGACATACAGACTTTCTGTTTTTTAACTTTGAGAATGGTTTTATCCTCAACAGTAATGACAAAGCCTTGATGTTATACCTGGGTAGCCTGTGATACCTGAGAAGCTAATGATGTATTAGTCTGTTATATCATACCTGTGTAGCCAGTGATGTCATAGTCTGTGATGTCATACCTGAGTAGCAAGTGATGTCATACCTGAGTTGCTAGTTATGTCATACCTGAGAAGCTAATGATGTAATAGTCTGTTATATCATACCTGTGTAGCCAGTGATGTCATAGTCTGTGATGTCATACCTGAGTAGCCAGTGATGTCATAGCCTGTGATGTCATACCTGAGTAGCCAGTGATGTCATAGTCTGTGATGTCATTTATGAGTAGCCAGTGATGTCATAGTCTGTGATGTCACACCTGAGTAGCCAGTTATGTAATAGTCTGTGATGTCATAACTGAGTAGCCAGTGATGTCATAGTCTGTGATGTCATACCTGAGTAGCCAGTGATGTCATAGTCTGTGATGTCATACCTGAGTAGCCAGTGATGTCCATGGCCTTCAGATTCCTGCACTTGATCACGGTGAGAGTGAGTCGGCCCGCCGTGGGCAGGTAGCACAAGGAGAACATGATCTCACCTAGATCCACGCTTTCCTGAAAAACATAAACACACACACACACACACACACACACACACAGTTTACTTCTTTATTTGGATTTGATAAATAAGTACATATCATGGCAAAATCCAAATTTGGCTTAGAGGAAGTATTAAATTGCAGAGAAAGTCTCAGTCGATATTGTACAGGAGTTAAGGGTAAAGGTGACACCTGCGCCTCCAGATGAAGAGGCTACCGATTAGTGTTGATAAAGAGCAGTACTTTGTAAAGTGTTTGGCCCTTTTCTTAGAGAGTCCACAGATATGCAGGCCTCGAACACACATTTTATGCACATGACCTAAGCTACCAAAGATCAGGGCAATGACTTTACATGAGTAGCCATAGTTGGTTAAAACATTACTTAAGGGTTGGTATTTTAACAGTTTTGACGCATAGCAGGTGTCCATGTAAGCGTCATAAGAGCAACCAATTTCAATTATTGTGATCGCTTTGTTCTTTTCATCAATTGATACAAGGTCTGGTGTATTTGGGATGTGTGTGTGTGTGTGTGTGTCTGGTGTATTTGGGATGTGTGTTTGTGTGTGTGTGTGTGTGTGTGTGTGTGTGTGTCTGGTGTATTTGGGATGTGCTTAATGGCAGTTTCCATTGCGTTCCGCTGATTATGGGGAACGGAGAACCAGTATGTTTTTACTGACTCGTTGGTATGGATTGTTGTGAAGTTGGTGTTATCGCGGAGCTTCTTCACGGCCAGAGCCACAGATCGGTCATGACGCGCGATATATAGTCCTTTGTAGGCAGGGCAGCCTTTGAGGATGTGTGCGATGGATTCCCTCTGTTGGTTGTGGTGTAGCAGACAGAAAGGCTCATGCTTGGATGGAAACCATGTTGCTAAGTTGGCTTTTGTTGGTAATACCTGAAGACGAGCTTTTATTATGAACTTGTGTATGGCGTCATGTAGTGCTGTGCTGTGCTGTGCTGTGTTATACAGTGCTGTGCTATACTGTGCTGTGCTGTGCTGTGCTATACTGTCCTATACTGTGCTGTGCTGTGCTATACTGTGCTGTGCTATACTGTGCTGTGCTATACAGTGCTGTGCTATGCTGTGCTATACTGTGCTGTGCTGTGCTGTGCTATACAGTGCTGTGCTATGCTGTGCTATGCTGTGCTATACTGTGCTGTGCTGTGCTGTGCTGTGTTGTGCAGTGTTGCGTTGTGCTGTGTTGTGTTGTGTTGTGCTGTGCTGTGCTGTGTTGTGTTGTGCTGTGCTGTGCTGTGCTGTGCTGTGCTATGTTTCTGTCTGTTGGGATCAAGACTGCCTTCACTTGGCCTCCAGCCTTACACACTCATCTAACGGCTTAGTTACCCACTAACCCAACGAGAGTACTCCCCCCAAACACACACACACACACACACACACACACACACACACACACACACACTCCTATCAGCGGCACACAGGATGAGAACAGACTCCATGGCACCGCTGAAGCCTCTGTGTTCCGTGCCAAGGATTCCATATGGGACTCCAGAGAGACCATGCATCGCTTCCTCTACACACGTCACACCACACAAACACACACACACACACACACACACACACACACACACAAACACATATACTCATCACACACCCTCTGAGCACAACACACACACATACACCAATTACTCATCACACACCCTCTGAGCACAACACACCCCCACACACACAAACACACACACACACACACACACACACACACACACACACACACACACACACACAAACACGTATACTCATCACACACCCTCTGAGCACAACACACACACACATGTACACATCACACACCCTCTGGGGGAGGAGAGGAGGACAGGGAGAGGAGGAGAGGAGGAGAAGAGAGGGGAAGAGAGGGAAAAGAAGAGAGGAGGAGAGGGGGAGAAGAGGACTGTAAGAAATGACAGTATATCATGAGAACATGAGATTCAGGGTAAAGCAGCTGCTGTGACCACCAAAGGTTGGCCAGCATAATCTCCCAAGTGGTGATCTTATCATGGTGACACAGGAAAGGGCCCCACACTAGAGTGTGTGGATGTACATGTGTGTGTGTCGGTGTGTGTGTGTGGATGTACATGTGTGTGTGTGTGTGTGTGTGTGTGTGTGTGTTTGTGTGTGTGTTGTGTGTGTGTGTGGGATTTACATGTGTGTGTGTGTGTGTGTGTGTGTGTGTGTGTGGATGTACATGTGTGTGTGTGTGTGTGTGTGTGTGTGTGTGTGTGTGTGTGGATTTACATGTGTGTGTGTGTGTGTGGATGTACATGTGTGTGTGTGTGTGTGTGTGTGGATGTACATGTGTGTGTGTGGTGTGTTGTGTGTGTGTGTGTGTGTGTGTATGTACAGTGTGTGTGGGTGTGTGTGTGTGTGTGTGTGTGGATGTACGTATGTGTGTGTGTGTGTGTGTGTGTGGATGTACATGTGTGTGTGTGTGTGTGTGTGTGTGTGTGTGTGTGTGAGTGTGTGTATGTGTGTGTGTGGATGTACATGTGTGTGTGTGTGAGTGTTTGGATGTACATGTGTGTGTGTGATTGTGTGGATGTGTGTGTGTGTGTGGATGTACATGTGTGTGTGTGTGTGGATGTACATGTGTGTGTGTGTGAGTGTTTGGATGTACATGTGTGTGTGTGGTTGTGTGTGTGTGTGTGTGTGTGGTGTGTGTGTCTGTGTTTCTGAGCTCTGAGGGATGTAACGGCCTATGTAAGCTGTCAGAGGAGGATGTCCTTCTGAACCCGGCCTGTCACAGAGCATCTTGTAGAGGAGTGTGTGTGTGTGTGTGTGTGTGTGTGTGTGTGTGTGTGTGAGTGTGTGTGTCTGTCACACAGCATCTTCCTGCTTCATATTTACCCCTACAGGAGAGACAGAGGGGACATGGGACATGGAGGCCACCGCATCACCAGGGAAACCATCACCAACCCCACTGACTGAACATCCACACACACACACACACACACACACACACACACACACACACAAACACACACGCACACACACACAGTCACACACACACGCAGTAGGGGTTGGCCTGGGCCTGGCATGCACACACAGATACAGCTGAGTCTCGGCTCATCAGGTGAGGCACTTCATCAGGTGAGGGTGAGACACTTCATCAGGTGAGACACTTCATCAAGTGAGACACTTCATCAGGTGAGGTGAGACACTTCATCAGGTGAGGTGGAGACACTTCATCAGGTGAGAGTGAGACACTTCATCAGGTGAGACACTTCATCAGGTGAGAGTGAGACACTTCATCAGGTGAGGCACTTCATCAGGTGAGACACTTCATCAGGTGAGACACTTCATCAGGTGAGACACTTCATCAGGTGAGGGTGAGACACTTCCTCAGGTGAGACACTTCATCAGGTGAGGGTGAGACACTTCATCAGGTGAGACACTTCATCAGGTGAGAGTGAGACACTTCATCAGGTGAGAGTGAGACACTTCATCA
>NC_045156.1:16942304-16944804 GCF_900700415.2 Clupea harengus
GTGGCATGTCTGAGTAGGGATATTGTGGGTGTCTTGTGTGTGTGTGTGTGTGTGTGTGTGTGTGTGTGTGTGTGTTGTGTGTGTGTGTGTGTGTGTGTGTGTGTTGTGTGTGTGTGTGTGTGTGTGTGCGTTGTGTGTGTGTGTGCGTTGTGTGTGTGTGTGTGTGCGTTGTGTGTGTGTGTGTGTGTGTGCGTTGTGTGTGTGGCCTGTGCCTCGGCATTAGCACGCCTCTTAGCTTCTCAAAGCCTCCGTTCAATGCTTTTTATAATCATCAGTTTGGGATATTCATATTAGCAGCCACTGCGGCGGCCTGTGTGTGTGTGTGTGTGTGTGTGTGTGTCATTGGTTAAGAGGCAGCCGCGGCCACTTGCCCGTTTCTGGTGAGATTAGCATCAGAGCTAGCGCGCGGCGAGTGGGGGAGAGACGGAGAGGGGAAGTCTCAGACGGAGAGGGAAATCCCCGGAGTGGCCTCTCCAGCTCTCCATGCGAGGCGTGTATAATCTGGGATAAATTTAAACACAGGAGCTGGAGATACACATCTAGAGGAATAATTGGAAAAACAGTGCGAAAAATCCCCCGGTTTCACTAGCAGTCAGAACCCCCCTGGTGTTCAGCGTTTATCTTCAGCGCCTCACCTCTTCAGGCGCCTTATGGAAGCGCGCGGCCTGAGATACCGCTCAGGAGATCAGAGGCCAAGCTTTGGAGCCTCGACACATTTGGGAAGAAGAACGTTCATTTCTCCTCTAAATTAACTTGGGCTGAAAGGTCGGTGCTTCAGATAATTTTAAAGTGATTCAATCTAATTGAAAAGGCTCGCTATCCCACTGCATCAGAGGCAAACAGAGGGGGAACTGACACTGCAAGCCCAGGTGGCCAAAACATGCCTTGACTAGCCAATTAGAGAAGCCGAGCTGCTCCGCGCACAAAGGGCTTAAAACAGGCTGCCCAGATGTGCCTCCTCTCTGTTTAAACCAGCGCCACGGTACAGTAGGACCAGCTCATTGTCATGGAGATTAGTCTGTTATTATGCATGCATTCATTAGCATGCAGTTGTCCTCCCGCGCAGTTCGATGCTGCGGGCTAATTGTACAATGTGGAAACGCTGCTCGCAGGTTGTAATTGGCAGCGGTGGGCTGGACGTAGAGCGGATCAGTGTTGCGCTGGGCTAGCGGGAGGATGGAGGGAGGATGAGAGAGAGAGAGAGGATGGAGAGAGAGGATGGAGAGAGGATGGAGGGAGGATGGAGAGAGGATGGAGGGAGGATGGAGGGAGAGAGGATGGAGGGAGGATGGCGGGAGGATGGAGAAAGGATGGAGAGAGGCTGGCGGGAGGATGGAGGGAGAGAGGATGGAGGGAGGATGGAGAGAGGATGAGAGAGGATGGAGGGAGGATGGCGAGAGGATGGAGGGAGGATGGAGAGAGGGATGGAGGGAGAGAGAGAGAGGGATGGAGAGAGGATGGAGAGAGGATGGAGAGAGGCTGGCGGGAGGATGGAGGGAGAGAGGATGGAGGGAGGATGGAGGGAGGATGGCGGGAGGATGGAGAGAGGATGGAGAGAGGATGGAGGGAGGATGGAGAGAGGATGGAGGGAGGATGGAGAGAGGATGGAGAGAGGCTGGCGGGAGGATGGAGGGAGAGAGGATGGAGGGAGGATGGAGGGAGGATGGAGAGAGGATGGAGGATGGAAGGAGGATGGAGGGAGGGGAAATGGAGATGAAAAGGAGCCAACAGGAATACTAAAGAACTCCGGAAGGTGGGTGTGGTCAGGGCCAAGGTGTTGAGATGCTGCGCACAGAAAGAAACAGACAGAGAGGAAGAGGAAGGAGGAGAGGAAGGGGAAGGGGAGGAGGAGAGGAAGGGGGAGAGGAAGAGGAAGGGGGAGGAGGAGAGGAAGAGGGCGAGGAAGGGGGAGGAGGAGAGGAAGACAAAGGGGGAAGAGGAAGGGGGAAGTGAAGAGAAAAGGGGAGAGAAGAGGAAGGGGGACTAAGACAGGGAGAGAGAAAGGAATTGGCCAGAGAGGGGGAGAGAGAGGGATGAGGGAGAAGAAAGATAAAGAGGGGAAGAGAGAGGGATGAGGGAGAAGAGAGATAAAGAGGGGAAGAGAGAGGGATGAGGGAGAAGAGAGAGAAAGAAGGGAAGAGAGAGGGATGAGGGAGAAGAGAGATAAAGAGGGGAAGAGAGAGGGATGAGGGAGAAGAGAGAGAAAGAAGGGAAGAGAGAGGGATGAGGGAGAAGAGAGATAAAGAGGGGAAGAGAGAGGGATGAGGGAGAAGAGAGAGAAAGAAGGGAAGAGAGAGGGATGAGGGAGAAGAGAGATAAAGAGGGGAAGAGAGAGGGATGAGGGAGAAGAGAGATAAAAAGGGGAAGAGAGAGGGATGAGGGAGAAGAGAGATAAAGCGGGGAAGAGAGAGGGATGAGGGAGAAGAGAGAAAGAGGGGAAGAGAGAGGAATGAGGGAGAAGAGAGATAAAGAGGGGAAGAGAGAGGGATGAGGGAGAAGA
>NC_045156.1:16949804-16957304 GCF_900700415.2 Clupea harengus
CCAGAGAGAAGAGAAGAGAGGAGAAGAGAGGAGAAGAGTGGCTGGATAGCCCCAATGGATACACAGTAGGCTGCTGGATAAATAATGTCATTTTAATAGTCAATGTCAGCTTGACAGTGTGGCTGCCAAAGTAGCTCCTCTGCTAGCTGTGGGCAAGACAAACTCAACGACTGACTGATTACACAGCCTAGTTATAATGTAGCAACCTAGCAATTAGCTCAGGACATTAACTGCCCGGATTATTATGTATTGGTATATTCTGAAATGCGTTTTAGGTGTTTTCCTGTTCAGAAATCCTCATCTAGCTGCAGTTATCATAGCCAATCAGACTGAGGCCGTGTTCTGTCACGTCTGAAACAGACTGAAGCCGAGCTCTAGCTTGGACCTCTGACTCAAGAGACGACTCCCTCTGGGCTGGAACACACACACACACACACACAGAAACACACACACACACACGCACACACACACATCAACATTTATCTGATCCGAAGCAACAGCTGTAAGGATCTATGTGGCAGGGATTCTGCAATTTCACAGTCTACAGCCTTGACCACTACACACACACACACACACACACACACATACATACACATCTACAGCCTTGTATCCTGAACACTACACACACACACACAAGCATACACACACGCATACATACCTATCAGCTTGCAGCTTGACCACTACACACACACACACACACACACACACACACACATACACATACACACACGCATACATACCTATCAGCTTGCAGCTTGACCACTACACACACACACACACACACACACATACTCGCCTCACTCTCATGCATTTTCCATTGCGGTGGAGTCAGACTTCAGCCACAGTGTTTCTCCAGCGTTTGCACTGAGAGACGTGTTGTTGTTTGCACTGAGAGACGTGTTGTTGTTTGACCTCAAAGACGTGTTGTTGTTTCCTCTGAGAGACGTGTTGTTGTTTGCACTGAGAGGTGTTGTTGTTTGCCCTGAGAGGTGTTGTTGTTTGCTCTGAGAGACGTGTTGTTGTTTGCTCTGAGAGACGTGTTGTTGTTTGACCTGAGAGGTGTTGTTGTTTGCCCTAAGAGACGTGTTGTTGTTTGACCTGAGAGGTGTTGTTGTTTGCTCTGAGAGACGTGTTGTTGTTTGACCTGAGAGGTGTTGTTGTTTGCCCTGAGAGGTGTTGTTGTTTGCTCTGAGAGACGTGTTGTTGTTTGCACTGAGACGTGTTGTTGTTTGCTCTGAGAGACGTGTTGTTGTTTGCCCTGAGAGGTGTTGTTGTTTGCCCTGAGAGACGTGTTGTTGTTTGCCTCATTAGTCACGAATGAGACACCTGAGCCTCTACTCAACCACAGCACATATGCACGCATGCGCAAGCACACACACACACGCAAGCACACACACACACACACACACACGCAAGCACACACACTGTATCATCCACTGCAGCTCAGTATGGATCCCCATCTTCCCCCAGTTCAAAAACAATCAATACCTGAGCTCTGCTGTATATCCTGTGTAAATATTCATGTGATACAAGTGTGTGTGTGTGTGTGTGTGTGTGTGTGTGTGTGTGTGTGTGTGTGTAAAAGAGAGAGAGATTGGGTGTGTGAAAGTGTGTGTAAAAGAGAGAGAGTGTATTGACTGCAGGATAATCATCATATAAGCGCTGGAAAAGAGATGCTGATGTGTTCTCCTCCCGTAGAGGCGCTGGTCAGGTTTCGCTCCTGGCGTCTCCTCCTGTAGAGGTCTCGCTCCTGCTCAAGTGTGTCACCTGTTGACCGTACTCAAGTGTGTCACCTGCTGAGCTGTGTGTGTGTGTGTTTGTGTGTGTGTTTGTGTGTGTGTGTTTGTGTGTGTACGTTTGTGTGTGTACGTTTGTGTGTGTGTGTGTGTGTATGTGTGTGTGTGTTTGTGTGTGTGTGTGTTTGTGTGTGTGTTTGTGTGTGTGTGTGTGTTTGTGTGTGTGTGTGTTTGTGTTTGTGTGTGTGTGTGAGAGAGAGAGAGAGATGTAGTGTAGTGTAGTATATTTTATATTATTTATATTATACTTTAACGATCGTTTCGGAGGTCTGATGCTCCTTGAAAACGTCATGCTCATGCTTGTCACGCCTACATTGACAGGCGCAGTAATGTTCTCAAGCTCTGCTGCCGCATCCTCTTTGCCTACCTGGGAAGTGTGGTTCTGTAATAACATCAACCCTGTCTGTGTTAAGTCTGATTCTGTATTGACATTAACCCAGTCTGTGTTACAGTTTTTTCCAATCATTTTCACAATGATTCTCAATACCAAGTACACATTCCCAAAACACTTAACACATCCAGCATACCAGTAGACTATGTGAACCAAACTGTGGATACTTGCCCCTATGCTTAGATACAAATGCAGTCAATGACCACTTCTTCCAAAATTCATGGATACCTGTCCCAGTCAATGTTCACTACCAGCAAAACGCTGTGCAACTATGTTTAGATACTCTGTTCAAAACACTTAACTTACAGTTCAAAACCTAACTTAGATTTAGATCACTGTACATGGAAAGATGCTGTATTTGGACAGTCAAATGAAGTTATATGATTGAATAAGACAATGTATTCTTATTTTAGCAGAAAGTTTATTTAGATTATTTTGTTTTTTTGGGCTTGCAGACTTCTTGCTATCTCTACAGAAGGCAAACATAGATGTAGCTGTTCCTGAAGAGTTGTTTCCACTATTACAGTACTGCTCTATATGTAAGTCATAGGCTATCAGAGAAAGACACTGATTAAAGAATACAATTACAGTAAATTTACCACACTCAAATGTGACATCTATTGTGAGAGGCAAACCAACATATGAACACTGTCTTCAGATACTTGGCTTGAATTGACGCATTTCCAAGATGCAATGCAAAGGAGAATGTTACCGTAAATGTAATGTTCAAACATTCTAGTGGTATTACAGTACTTTGGTAGACTGTATCTTGCGTTAAATATAGGAAATACTGCAGTAAATACGTAGCATATTCATGCCTTTTTGTTGTCCTGTAGTAAGCCTATATAGTTCAGTAACACTTTGGCTTGTAACTGTAATGAAACATATTGCAGCATTTTAGAATGTTCACAGAACACGCAGAACAGATTTGACCTTTTTACTGTATATTGAAACCTGTCATTTTGACTTCCTACAGTGTATACATGTAATGTGGAAAAATCACTGCAGTAAATATTTTTGTGTCACATTTTGTACACTGTAGAACAAATGTAAATCAATGGTGTTGACAGGTCCTTGTTTAGAATATCTTTTATAGTATTTAGCAATACAAAACGACAACTACAATATTTTACTTTATATACATTTTCAGACTTCAAATACTTTCTGACAGTATATTCCCTAAGAGTGCTCAGTACAAAACCCAAATTGTAATATGTTGTCAGTGGTAAAATAGTCAATGCTGTGAGGGTGTTGCACAAAAGATGAAGTGATGGTTTCAGAGGTTGATATTGATAGCTGTAGTTTGAGTTTTGTTATCTATTGTTAAATAAATGAGAAAACATACATTTTCAATTGAGCACAAATTGTAGGTTTTGATGGAAATGTTTGGTTTTGATGGGTGTGTGATAAGTTCTGAGAAGGTGGTGTCATTCTGCAAACATCAAATAGTGTTTTGGTTATTTCATCTTCTGTTAAGGGCTGTGTGTGAGCTGTTTTGAAAATGTAAACAGTGGATGGAAAAATATGCAAATAAGCAATCGAGAAAAACTGTAACCAACTCGTTAACCAAACTATTTGGCCTATTGACAACATTTGCAACCTCTATCTGTGTTATTTTAGGATTCTGGAAATAGTGTCTGATGTCCTTACAGCATGATGTCCATGCCACACCTGTCATTAGTGTGCTGGTGGGGACTGCGTTGGTGGCGTGGAATATATGTCCGACTCAAACGTTTTCAGTTGCAGAATGACAAGTGAGTAAACGATCATAAAAAGTATGGCGTAGAAGGTATGGTGTGTGTTTACTCTGTCTATGTATGTGTATGTGTGTGTGTGTGTCATTAGTGTGTGTGTGTGTGTGTGTGTGTGTGTGTGTGTGTGTGTGTGTGTGTGTGTCATTGGTGTGGGTGGCTAATGCTGTGTCTTGGAGGACTTTACCGTGTGTGTGTGTGTGTGTGTGTGTGTGTGTGTGTGTGTGTGTGTGTGTGTGTGTGTCTCGTTAGTGTGGGTGTGTTGGTGGACTTTAACCTGTGTGTGTGTGTCTAGTTAGTGTGGGGGGCTAATGCTGTGTCTTGGAGGACTTTAACGTGTGTGTGTGTGTGTGTGTGTGTGTGTGTGTGTGTGTGTGAGTGTGTGTGTCTCGTTAGTGTGGGTGTGTTGGAGGACTTTAACGCAATCAGGAGGAAATGTCAGGGCAGCTCCCTGCAGCAGTGTTGGCTCCAGATTAGATTTGTCAAATGAGTCGATCTTGACAAGCCACACACACACACACACACACACACACACACACACTCACACTCAGTTATTTAATTTCTTGTCCCCTGCCCAGGAGCGAGAGAGCGAAGCTGTGTTTCTCCAGACCCCCCCCCCCCCCCCCCCACACACACACACACATTAAGACTCCACCTAAGCAGCTCTTCACAGAAACACACAGGACAACCTCAGAACAGCACAGAACCTCAGAACAGGACCGCCTCAGAACAGAACAGCCTCAGAACAGGACCTCAGAACAGGACCTCAGAACAGGACAACCTCAGAACAGGACCTCAGAACAGGACCTCAGAACAGGACAACCTCAGAACAGGACCTCAGAACAGGACCTCAGAACAGGACAACCTCAGAACAGGACCTCAGAACAGAACAGGACCTCAGAACAGAACAGCCTCAGAACAGGACCGCCTCAGAACAGGACCTCAGAACAGGACCTCAGAACAGAACCTCAGTGTGATGTGAGCCTAAACACTGTCAACGTTACCGTCAGCACAGAAACACTTTAAAGCCTTATGACAGGAAGACATGGTGATGTCATCTGACAGCTACGGTTGTCAGGGAAGCATAGGTAAGTCTATGCTGATGTTGGTTACAGTTGGCAAGGTCAGGTCAGGTTGGCAAGGTCAGGTCAGGTTGGCTGATGTTGGTTACAGTTGGCAAGGTGAGGTTGGCAAGGTCAGGTCAGGTTGGCAAGGTCAGGTCACGTTGGCAAGGTCAGGTCAGGTTGGCTGATGTTGGTTACAGTTGGCAAGGTGAGGTTGGCAAGGTCAGGTCAGGTTGGCAAGGTCAGGTCACGTTGGCTGATGTTGGTTACAGTTGGCAAGGTGAGGTCATGTCAGTCAGTTTTAATGTTAGCAGTGGCAACTCCTAGCGGTAGCCAGAAGCCTCAGAATGAAATTACTTGAGACATGAACATACTTACAGTGCCTTGCATAAGTATTCACCTCCTTGGATGTTTTTCCCTTGAATTGCTTTTATACATCAATCATGGTCAATATAAGTTGGCTTTTTTGACAAAAGAAATCACAAAAAAGCCCTCTTTATTGTCAAAGTGAAAACAGATTTCTACACAGTAATGTCAAATAAATAAAAATATGTAATATAAAATAAGTAGGGCTGTCAGCGTTAACGCGTTAATCTATGCGAATAATGCGGCCGCGATTAACGCGATCAAATATTTTAACGCAGTTAACGCAACTTTAGTTTAGTTTAGTCAGGGCTGTGTAGGCTACGGTTAACTCGCCTTGCTCCTTTATTGATGTCAGGTGAAACACAGCAAGGTACTATTAGATTCATTACACCAAGAATCAGAGCAACAACAGATTACAACACAGCTTTTTTAATGCCTTTATTTGGATAGGACATGAAGTTATGACAGGAAGCGAGGGCGGAGAAGAGGTGGGGAGAGCATTGGGAAATTACATCAGGCCAGACTTGAACCTGTGTCCCCTCGGGCAATATAGCCCGGAAGTAGGGGGCTTGGCCTACCATTTTATGAGAGCGATGAGGGACAGGTGGGGCTTGAATAGTTCCCCTTGTTCAAAGTGGGGAATGACAGAAAAAGTTTGAGAACCACTGCGGTAGTTGAAGATGGAGAGAGCTGAGGGATTGTTGGGCGGAAAGTCTCTGTTTAAGAGCCAAAATGACGGAACAATCGACAAAACTGAAGTTGTATGTAGCATTTGTCAAGCTGAATTTAGCTATCACAGAAGCAGCTCGTCTTTAAGTAATGCACCTTAATGCAAAGGGGGGCACCATTGTGTTTAAAAAAAAATACAATTAAACAATAGTGTCTAAAATACACGCTGTATGAAGTGATTACTCGTTAATTTATAAGATTTAGTCTTAAGAAGAAAAACAAACTTTTAATCGCGATTAATCGCGATTAATTAATTTCAAAATGTGCGATTAATTAGTTCATTTTTTTTAACCTAAAAATAAGTTATTGCGTAAGTATTCACCCCCTTTAAAGTGACTGACCTAATTCAACAGAGGTCCAGCCAATTGGTGCTAGAAGTCTCACAATTAGTGAAATGGGGATCAGTGTGCAGTGAATGTGTCTCAAGTGATTGTAGTATAGCGACACCTGTGTCTGGAAGGTCCATTCACTGGTCAGTATTCAGTAATCAGTATTCCTGGCTACCGTTACACCATGAATACTAAAGAACACTCTGAGCAACTCAGAGAAAAGGTTATTGAAAAGTATAAGTTAGGGGAAGGATACAAAAAAATGTCCAAGGCACTAAACATCCCCTGGAATCCTGTTAAATCCATCATCAAGAAATGGAAGGAATATGGCACATGTGTAAATCTGCCTAGAGCAGGCCGTCCTCACAAACTGAGTGACCGTGCAAGAAGGAGACTAGTGAGAGAGGCCACCAAGACACCTATGACTACTCTGAAGGAGTTACAAGCTTCAGCAGCTGAGATGGGAGAGACTCTGCATACAACAACTTTGGCCCAGGTTCTTCACCAATCAAAGCTTTACAGAAGAGACACACACGCACACACACACACACACACATACACACACAGTAATCAAGGCTTTGTACATTTCACTCACTCACACACACACATGCTTTATCAGAAGGGAAGCCAAGTGGCTACACACTAGGGCTGTCAAAATGGCTCAAAAATGACGTTCGAATATTCGCTTTAAAAAAACACATATATTCGAACATATTCGAATTTCTGGTTGCGCATTAGGCACGTCAATAACAGGACAAATTAATACAACGAGACATAACTACTTGTATAGGTAATTTATTTAAGTTTAAACATATTTAACAACATATTACCTACACAAAAATACGTAAATTAACTAATGGCCAAGACGGCAGAGCTTGCACACACTCGCACTCTTTCTTTCTCCCTCTCTCTGCCTCTCCCGCACCGCCTCGCTCTCTGCGCATAGCGGTTTAAATGAACGACAACAAGGGATACGGTACCTCGGTTCCAGTGCTTCACAGAACTCCCTGAAGCCTATCCCATCCACCACACTGGTCAGCCTCATGTCCTTGCATATGAACGAAATCAATTTTT
>NC_045156.1:16962304-16974804 GCF_900700415.2 Clupea harengus
GTCTAAATGAATGGGGAGAGATCAGGCTCCTATCTAAATGAATGGGGAGAGATCAGGCTGCTATCTAATTGAATAGGGAGAGATCAGGCTGCTATCTAAATGAATGGGGAGAGATCAGGCTCCTGTCTAAATGAATGGGGAGAGATCAGGCTCCTGTCTAAATGAATGGGGAGAGATCAGGCTCCTATCTAAATGAATGGGGAGAGACCCGCAACTCCACATAGGATGGTCAAAAATACATTTACAATACATCACTTGAATCCGCGTTTAAATATGGCATAAACGATGTGAACGTTGTTTCCCCAACCATTCAAATGAGGCGAAAAGAGACTTCACTCTTTGTGTTGACTTGTTCACATGCTCCACACTCACCTGAGGCTGGGCCTCTATCTCTCTCCACACTCACCTGAGGCTGGGCCTCTATCTCTCTCCACACTCACCTGAGGCCTCTATCTCTCTCTACACTCACCTGAGGCCTCTATCTCTCCACACTCACCTGAGGCCTCTATCTCTCCACACTCACCTGAGGCTGGGCCTCTATCTCTCTCCACACTCACCTGAGGTTGGGCCTCTATCTCTCTACACTCACCTGAGGCTGGGCCTCTATCTCTCTATCTCTCACCTGAGGCTGGGCCTCTATCTCTCTCCACACTCACCTGAGGCTGGGCCTCTATCTCTGTCTACACTCACCTGAGGCTGGGCCTCTATCTCTCCACACTCACCAGAGGCCTCTATCTCTCTCCACACTCACCTGAGGCCTCTATCTCTCTCCACACTCACCTGAGGCCTCTATCTCTCCACACTCACCTGAGGCTGGGCCTCTATCTCTCCACACTCACCTGAGGCCTCTATCTCTCGACACTCACCTGAGGCTGGGCCTCTATCTCTCCACACTCACCTGAGGCCTCTATCTCTCTCCACACTCACCTGAGGCTGGGCCTCTATCTCTCCATCTTTTTGTCTTTTACTTTTTCTCTGTCTTTTTTCCTCTCTTACCTGTGCCTCTCCTTTTCCTTCTCTTTCCATCCCTTTCTTGTTCTCATTCACTCATCCCTCTCATCCCCTTCTCTCTCTTCCTCTCTCTCCCCGGTTGAAAGGGTGATGGCCTGTGGGGCGTTAGTGGGATCAGCGGAGGTGGCACCACCTGGCCTCTCCAAATGGCTGACCTTTGTTGTTGGCAGGGCAGGTGGGAGAGGTGGGGTTCCCCTCCAGGGGTGCAGGGGGCAGCAGCAGGCCGCCATTCATCTGGGATTACTGCCTGTGGTGCCTGAGCCCCGCCCCTTCCTGTCCCAGCAGGAAGTGAGCCTCCCTATGGCTGCGGCTCTCTGTTTGACAGGGATATGTCCTCTGTCTCTTGTTTGTGTGTGTGTGTGTGTGCGTGTCTGTGTGTGTCTGTGTGTGTCTGCCTGAGGCACAGCACCCTCACACAAGACACATAATGTTCACACAACGCTCACATGAGATACGCATAATACAAATGCAATAGAAACATGTACAATGTACACAAGTGTTAAAGAACATACACACACACACACACACACACACACAATGTACACGAGTGTTAAAGAACAGACAGACACACACACACACACACACACACACACAATGTACACGCGTGTTATGTGAAAGTGAAGTGAGCATGACAAACATATCAACGATACAAGACAATGACATGTCATGAACATAGTATAAATGCAAAGTAAACTATACACATGAAAATGTAATGTAAACACACACGTTGGGAATACTGTACAGACACAACAAACTATAGGCTACCATAGTCTATCAGGCCACATTGTCCAAGTCAACATTTGGACCAACTTGTTATTATTATTATTGTTGTTGTTGTTGTTATTATTAATTAGTGAGTTGTTGCCTATTATTCTACTGTTATTCTCTCCGTGTGCCGGAACCCTCCACAGACACAGAGGTAAATACATCACAGATGAAAACTAGAGGGAAGTTGACCCTTTCTGCGCTGGTGAAGAGGGTAGGGCCCTTTTGCTTAAATGAGTAACATCAATGTAAACATAATGTACGTGAACATTACACAGACATGATGTAAACATAACATGTGTGAACATTACACAGACATGATGTAAACATTACACAGACATGATGTAAACATTACACACACATGATGTAAACATAACACACACATGATGTAAACATAACAGAGACATGATGTGAACATTACACAGACATGATGTTAACATAACGCTAGCCCAGTGATAGTGGCAGATAGACATGCATTACTCATCAACCTGACCTCCCCTTTACATTGCGTGTGCATGTGTGTTTGTGTGTGTGTGTGTGTGTGTGTGTGTGTGTGAGAGAGAGAGAGTGAGTGTGTGTGTGTGTGTGTGTGTGTGGAGAGAGAGAGAGAGTGATGTGTGTGTGTTTGTATGAGTGTGTGTGTGTGTGTGTGTGTGTGTGTGTGTGTATGCATGCGTGCATGTGATGTTTCAGTGTCTGATTCATCTGGCCTCTGGCAAAGGGAAAAAGAACAGGGAAGAATATTCAACTAGAAGAGAGGAGGTGTGTGTGTGTGTGTGTGTGGGGGGGGGGGGGTCTGTGTGTGTGTGTGAGTGTGTGTGTGTGTGGGGGGTGTGTGTGGGCTAAGAGGGGAGGTGAGGACTCCTACATCTATATTTCATATCTGCTACAGGACTCTATGATAAACACTGGGCACACAGGCAGAGGTGTAAAGTAACGAATTACATTTACTCACGTTACTGTAATTGAGTAGTTTTTTTGTGTACTTTGTAATTTTTAAGTAGTTTTTGAAATCGGTCATTTTACTTTTACTTAAGTAGATTTTGACTGAAGTATTGTACTTCGCTACATTGGAAATTACATCCGTTACTGAGTAAAAAAAACATCGTTCAAGAAAGGAAACCGAAAGCCGGGAATCGCGCATGACAATTCTCACTGCAGTGTTGGATGCTGCAGTGCATAGAGGTTATAGAGCCGCCAGTGTCGAGTCACGAGAGATAGAGATGGAGGAAGATGATAGTGCGGACGACCAACAAGCGGAGACACCGAACTTTCCGCAAGTTCAAATTAAAGAAGATGAAGAAAACCCGTGGCCACATCTCAGCAAGCATTTTGCCTTCCAACCTAAAAGAGGCAACAGCTATATAATGCTGTGTAAGCTGTGCCTGCCCCGCCAGACAGAACTTTCTGCTTATAAAAATTGATCTTCAAATCTGCGCAAGCATGTGTTGGTAAGTACAGTATTTGTCCCTTTCCATTAGTAGTTCAGACAGCATTTTTGTTGTTTAGTTAGCTTTGCTACAATAAGCAAAATATGCGTGTCATGGCACTTGTAGCCTGATTTTGGCTAGCACTTGCAACCGCCCTGAGTATGCTAACGTCGACTAGCTAGCTATACACTCGTGTACACCCCTTGTGTCCATCCTTCTGTTAACAGCCGTCATCCAATAGACTAATAATAATTCCATTCCTGTCTTCCATTGGTTTCAGGTCATAGCATTATTATGTTCAGTCTCTCATATTGTGTTAAAAACTGCAGATCAGTCATCAGTAATAAGATACACCGCATAAACTGATATTAGGCTAATCATTTGGCTGCCTCCCATGCCCTGAAACAGGAACGATGTGAATGCGCACACCATCGTTGTCAGACAGTTTGACAAGTCAATGTCAATGTGTGTCGTTATCTCGAATTTATCACGATGTTTAGTCAGATATTGATAACAATAAGTGGTGGCTTTGCAACGTGCACGTCTTTCATGTTCATGCTCAGGGGTCTCTGTTAGCAAGAATTTAGGATTATGAATTGTGATGCATGTAGAAATAGAAAATAATGTTATCATTCTGTATATATACTGTAGGTCTGTCATCTCAAGTAGCTATTTATAGCTTTTTCTGTGTTAAGATGCACTCTTGATGGCAGCTCAATACTTAATTGTCAGAAATGTTGTTTGTCATTCTACAGGTTTGTCATTCTACAGGTCTAGTCTATGTCAGACAACATCTTGACCGGAGGGTAGAGGCTGAAGCAAGTTGGACAACATTCATCAGATGAAGATGATTTATTTTCCTCAATGAAGTCCAGAAGGTACAGGGGAGTTAGAAGGGAACCTAGCCTGTGTCTCAGTCGATATGGTTCTGCTGAACTCCTTTCAGAATATCAAAAAACTGTCCCTGAAACTCAATACTGGCCTACCTACCTCGGCCGCCTGCGAGTGACTCTTCGGTTGTGCTGGATTGCTGTTCACTGCAAAGCGAGCCTGGATGAACTCTACACACCTTGAAAATCAGCTGCTGCCCAAACTCAACAAGAAGTTGGTAGACTAATGCTTTAAAGGTGGACACAAGTAAAGTAACCAAAGTTTAAATATACAGTGGCGCAGCTGCATTTTAACTTTTTTATTTTAGCTGTCATGTGGTTCATGTCTTGACATGTCCTCCCAAAAGTTCTTAAATGTTGTGTTGACAGTTTAATGTTTGATATGTTTAATGTCATTGCACTTATATTTCTAAAGATTTCCTTTAATTAAAAATAACTAGTTTTTGTATTGGATTTATGACCCCTTGTCCTTTTTTGCACTATATAGGAGCGGCCCCGATCAAGTTGTTGAAAGTAACTAAGTAACTTTTACTTAAAGTACATTTGAAATGAACTACTTTTTACTTTTACTTGAGTAGATTTTTAGATGGGTAATTTTACTTGTACTTAAGTAAAATGTCACCAAAGTAATTGTACTTTTACTTGAGTACAACATTTCAGTACTTTTTACACCTCTGCACACAGGGCACTGTTAGCACCTGGGCACTGTTAGCACTGAGGCTAACTCAGCTCTATGAAGGCATGATGCTCACTACCCTTACACACACACCCCTCACTATCCTTACACACACCACTCACACACACCCTTACACACACCCCTCACACACACCACACACTACCCTTACACACACCACTCACACACACCCTTACACACACCCCTCACACACACCCCTCACTACCCTCACACACACCACTCACTACCCTTACACACACCACACACACATACCACACACTACCCTTACACACTACCCTTACACACACCCCTCACTACCCTCACACACACCCCTCACTACCCTTACACACACCACTCACACACACCCTTACACACACCACACACACCCCTCACCACCCTTACACACACCACACACACCCCTCACCACCCTTACACACACCACACACACCCCTCACTACCCTTACACACACCACTCACACACACCCTTACACACACCCCTCACACACACCACACACTACCCTTACACACACCACTCACACACACCACACACTACCCTTACACACACCACACACCCCTCACTACCCTTACACACACCCCTCACTACCCTTACACACACCCCTCACTACCCTTACACACACCACACACCACTTACTACCCTTACACACACCACACACACCACTCACACACACCCCACACACACACCCCTCACACACACCACACACTACCCTTACACACAACACACACACCCCTCACTACCCTTACACACACCACTCTCTACCCTTACACACACCCCTCACACACACCACTCACTACCCTTACACACACCACACACTACCCTTACACACACCACACACACACCCCTCAAACACACCACACACTACCCTTACACACACCACACACACCCCACACTACCCTTACACACACCACACACACCCCTCACTACCCTTACACACACCCCTCACACACACCACTCGATAACCTCACACACACCCCTCACTACCCTTACACACACCACACACTACCCTTACACACACCACACACACACCCCTCAAACACACCACACACTACCCTTACACACACCACACACACACCCTTCACTACCCTTACACACACCACACACACACCACACACTACCCTTACACACACCACTCACTACCCTTACACACACCCCTCACACACACCACACACACACCACACACACCCCTCACACACACCACACACTACCCTTACACACACCCCTCACTACCCTTACACACACCACACACACCCCTCACACACACCCCTCACACACACACCCCTCACTACCCTTACATACACCCCTCACTACCCTTACACACACCACACACTACCCTTACACACACCACTCACACACACCCTTACACACACCACACACACCACACACTACCCTTACACACACCACTCACTACCCTCACACACACCACACACACCCCTCACCACCCTTACACACACCACACACACCCCTCACTACCCTTACACACACCCCTCACTACCCTTACACACACCACACACACACACCACACACACCACACGCTACCCTTACACACACCACACACTACCCTTACACACATCACACACACACACCACACACTACCCTTACACACACCCCTCACACACACCACTCACACACACCACTCACTATCCTTACACACACCACTCACACACACCCTTTACTACCCTTACACACACCACACACCCCTCACTACCCTTACACACACCACACACACCACACACACACACACCACTCACTACCCTTACACACACCACACACTACCCTTACACACACCCCTCACACACCCTTCACTACCCTTACACACACCCCTCACTACCCTTACACACACCACACACTACCCTTACACACACCACACACCCCTCACACACACACACCACACACTACCCTAACACATCCCTCACACACACCCCTCACTACCCTCACACACACCCCTTACACACACCACACACACACACCACACACTACCCTTACACACACCACACACTACCCTCACACACACCACTCACACACCACTCACTACCCTTACACACACCACACACCCCTCACTACCCTTACACACACCACTCACACACACCACACACACCACTCACACACACCCCTCACTACCCTTACACACACCACACACCCCTCACTACCCTTACACACACCCCTCACACACACCACTCATTATGACGACCCCACCTCTTTTGGTGGCTGGGCTGGCTGTTTGTCTGTTTGTGTTTGTCATGCAGATGCCCAGCAGGTGTGTTCAGCTCGTCAGTGATTGGGAACACCTGGGACCGGTACTATAAGAGCACATCCCACTGGTTCCAGGGAGAGATTCTGTCAGAGCTTCAGACAGAGATTCGGACAGAGATTCGGACAGAGATTCGGAGAGAGAGAGAGAGAGAGAGAGAGAGAGAGAGAGAGAGAGAGAGAGACAAGGGAAAATTTGCTCCCTACGCTCTGCTCGTGCCATGCTCACACATGCACCCTTTGCGTACTTTACAATACAACACTCCACTTACTGACCTAGCATGCAGGCATACACGCTAACGCTTACTGATTCACTGACTGCCACACCTCACCGTAGCGTGGACTGTTAGTGTTCCTGCTAGTTGTTAATATATTAACAGTGTTATGGTTTTAACTCTGTGTGAACTTCGATTATTTGTCATGTCTGTGAGCCGGACATGACAAATAAACATACAAATATGCTTTTGGTGAGCTTGGAGAAATGACAGGATATTTCACTTCAGTTTATCGAACCAAAACCTAACATGTCGTGTTCATATTTTTGTACAGTATGTGTGTGTGGGTATATATATAAATATGCATAGATAAACACACACACACACACACACACATCAGAACATCAGAGCTGCCTCTGGCAGGGGGGGTAACCTTTCTGTAGCAGTCCTGATTCACTCTGATGTCATGGTAACAGGCAGTGGCATTTGGTGACCCAGTGGTTGGGTGCCGGGTGCTGCGGGCACAGGCGACGCTTGGCATCCGCGCTGACAGAGACGCAGAGTGACACTAGAGTCTGTGCCACTCCACCCCCTCTTCAGCGGGCAAAGACGACGCTTGGCATCCGCGCTGACAGAGACGCAGACTGACACTAAAGTCTGTGCCACTCCACCCCCTCTTCAGCGGGCATCCATCTCCATTTAGACGTGGCAGCGGACGCCCAGCTGACCTGCGGTGCAGGCATCTCCTTGGCATCGCCTTGGCATCGCCTTGGCACCCGCTCCTGTCAACTTCACACGCCTCTCTATCACTCTGATCCAGCATGGCACTAACACATCTGCACCCTCAACACTAATACAACACTAATGTAGCACACACACATACACACACACACACACAAACATAATACACACACATACACACACACACACACACACATAATACACACACATACACACACACACACACACACACACACATATAATACACACACACATACACACGCACACACAAACATAATACACACACATACACACACACACACACAGACACATAATACACACACACATAATACACACACACATACACACACACACATAATACACACACACACACACACACACACACACATAATACACACACATACACATCGGAGGCTTTGATGTGTTTCTGAATGAGAGCCCTGTGCCACTAACGCACAGTGAGAAAGAGGAGACTGGTTTACTGTAATATATATATATATATATATATATATATATATATATAAATGTAAATATAAACTGACTGGTTTACTGTATGTAAATATAAACTGACTGGTTTACTGTAATATATATAAATGTAAATGTAAATAAAAACTGACTGGTTTACTGTAATATATATATATATAAATGTAAATGTAAATATAAACGGACTGGTTTACTGTAATATATATATATAAATATAAATGTAAATAAAAACTGACTGGTTTACTGTATGTATCTCTGGTTTACTGTATGTAAATATAAACTGACTGGTTTACTGTAATATATATATATATATATATATAAATGTAAATATAAACTGACTGGTTTACTGTAATATATATAAATGTAAATGTAAATATAAACTGACTGGTTTACTGAATGTAAATATAAACTGACTGGTTTACTGTAATATATATAAATGTAAATATAAGCTGACTGGTTTACTGTAATATATATATATAAATGTAAATGTAAATGTAAATATAAACTGACTGGTGGCAGAGGACTGATATCTTTCACATAAAGCCCAAGGGGTGTGAGTGTGGTGGAATAAAGCACACTGGAGTGAAAGGGGGAGGGGTGATACACACACACACACTCACTCACACACACACACACACTCACATCATCAGGGGTGATACACTCACATCACTTCAGCTTCACTGCTCACTCCTCACCGCTCACTCCAACACTCCATCACCGCTCACTCCAACACTCCATCACCGCTCACTCCATCACCGCTCACTCCAACACTGCTCACTCCAACACTCCAACACTCCATCACCGCTCACTCCAACACTCCTCACTCCAACACTCCATCACCGCTCACTCCAACACTCCAACACCGCTCACTCCAACACTCCATCACTCCAACACTCCAACACTCCATCACTCCAACACTCCATCACTCCAACACTCCAACACTCCAACCCTGCTCACTCCAACACTCCATCACCGCTCACTCCAACACTCCAACACTCCATCACTCCAACACCGCTCACTCCAACACTCCATCACTGCTCACTCCAACACTCCATCACCGCTCACTCCAACACTCCATCACCGCTCACTCCATCACTCCATCACTCCATCACCACTCACTCCATCACTCCAACCCAGCTCACTCCAACACTCCATCACTCCATCACTCCAACACTCCATCACCGCTCACTCCAACACTCCTCACTCCAACACTCCAACACTCCATCACCGCTCACTCCAACACTCCAACACCGCTCACTCCAACACTCCAACACTCCAACACTCCATCACTCCATCACTTCATCCATCACTCCAACCCAGCTCACTCCAACACTCCATCACCGCTCACTTCAACACTATCACTCCAACACTACTCACTCCAACACTCCATCACTCCATCACCGCTCACTGCTCAGTCCAACACTCCAACACTCCAACACTCCATCACTCCAACACTCCAACACTCTAACACCCCAACACTCCTCACTCCAACACCGCTCACTCCAACACTCCAACACTCCATCACCGCTCACTCCATCACTCCATCACCGCTCACTCCAACAGAGACAAGACTACGCTTCACACACGAGGGAGAGAGACAAGACTACGCTTCACACACGAGGGAGAGAGACAAGACTACGCTTCACACACGAGGGAGAGAGACAAGACTACGCTTCACACACGAGGGAGAGAGACAAGACTACGCTTCACACACGAGGGAGAGAGACAAGACTACGCTTTACACACGAGGGAGAGAGATAAGACTACGCTTCACACACGAGGGAGAGAGACAAGACTATGCTTCACACCCGAGGTAGAGAGAAGCAGAAGACGACCCTTCACCCAGGTGAGAGCGAGTCATTTAAGGGCTGAGCACTGCAAACGCATTTAACAAGAGATCCATTCAGTACAGTTCAGAAATAAGACAATGCACACAACCGCAAGTGTTTCAGAAATAAGACAACACACACACACTTGAGTGTGTCAGAAATAAGACAACACACGCGAGGCTCCCAGCTGAGACAGAGTGTGTCTCACACATCCCGTGGTTCACCTAGAGGGCATCTTTCATGTCACACACACACACACGTCTCAAACACACATGGCTCACACACACCCATGTCGCTGTGTTGGACTTTATCTCTCTCACACACACTCACCCCTTGTGGCAGGCTCTCTCTCTCTCTCTCTCTCTCTCACACACACACACACACACACACACCCAGCGGTGGTGTGCTTACCTGAGTGGCTGCTGTTTGGCCTGTGGGTGGTGAGCAGCAGGAGGAACTCCTCACACGTGTCCACGTCCAGGAGCGGGCTGTCGTCCAGACAGAGGTCCACTATGAGAGTGATCGCCCGCTCACAGAAAGCATCCGGCTCCGAGGGCGTGTGTGTGTGTGTGTGAGTGTCTGCCTCGCCTCGCTCCGCGGACGTCATCCTTCCGCTCCGCTCTGATCCCACGCTACCTTGCCCTCGCTTGCATCCAGGACATCCACCAGGGTGTGTGTGTGTGTCTGTGTGTCTGTGTGTCTGTGTGTCTGTGTGTCTGTGATCTGCAGCCGGAGAGGACTCACAGAAAAATTATGAGCATCTTGCCTCTCCCTGCTCTTTCATGTGCGTGTGTGTGTGTGTGTGAGTGTGTGTGTGTGGGAGGAGGCTTAATGAAGCAACAGGCCCCCTAAGGTGGTGTGGAGGCAGAGGTGCTGCAGCGCATCAGACGCGCGAGCATGTGTGTGTGTGTGTATGTGTATGTGTGCGTGAGCAGCGTGAGTGTGTGTGAGTGAGCAGCGTGAAGCGACAGACACTGGTTGCTCTCTGCTCCTGCAACTACTCTGCCCGTGTACACACACACTCCTCTCCTGCCCGTGTACACACACACACTCCTCTCCTGCCTCTGTACACACACTCTCTTCTCCCGCCCGCGTACACACACACACACACTCCTCTCCTGCCTGTGTACACACACACTCTCTTCTCCCGCCCGCGTACACACACACACACACTCCTCTCCTTCGCTGGGCTCCAGGGGACTCTCACACTGCCTTTGCCCATGTCCACAAACATTCCTCTCCTCTCCTCTCCTCCTCCTCCTCCTCCTCCTCTCCTCTCCTCCTCTCCTCGTTGCTCCTCATGTTCACTCTCTCCTTTTGTTTTGGCCTGCAGGGAAGAGGCGTACAAGGATGGGTACACAGTGGAGATCTCTCCCCCCCTCCCCTCTCTCACTCTATCTCTCCCTCCCCTATCTCTCTATCCCTCTCCTCCCTCCCCTCTCTCTCTCTACTCTCTCTCTCCCTCCCCTCTCTCTCTATCCCTCTCCTCCCTCCCTCCCCTCTCTATCCCTACCTCCCTCCCTCCTCTCTCTATCCTCTCTTTCTCTCTATCCCTCTCCTCCCTCCCCTCTCTCTCTCTCTCTCCTCCTTGTGTGTTCTCTTGTCCATCTCACTCTCTCACAGGTTGTGTGAGTGTGGAGTCTTCAGCCTGACATGCCATGCGTGCCCTAGACAGCTCCCATGTGCTGTGTGTGTGTGTGTGTGTGTGTGTGTGCTGCCCTGGGTGTAGACACACTCCTGTAACACATCCCTTCCCCTTCTCTGGTTGTTCCGTCAGCCTCACTATGGTCTCAGCCCCTGGGTGTGTGTGTGTGTGTGTGTGTGTGAGTGGTGTGTGTGTGTGTGTGGTGTATTATATGTGTGTGTGTATGTGTGTGTATTATGTTTGTGTGTGTGTATTATGTGTATGTGTGTGTATTATATGTGTGTGCGTATAATGTGTGTGTATTAGGTGTATTATGTATGTGTGTGTGTGTATATTATGTGTGTGTATTATGTGTATGCGTGTATTATATGTGTGTGTGTGTATGTGTGTGTATTATGTTTGTGTGTGTGTATTATGTGTATGTGTGTGTATTATATGTGTGTGCGTATAATGTGTGTGTATTAGGTGTATTATGTAGGTGTGTATGTGTGTGTATTTATTATGTGTGTGTGTGTATGTGTGTGTATTATGTATGTGTGTGTATTATGTGTG
>NC_045156.1:16977304-16979804 GCF_900700415.2 Clupea harengus
CCCTCTCTCTTAATAGAGTGTGTTTGTGTGTGTGTGTGTGTGTGTGTGTGTGTGTGTGTGTGTGTGTGTGTGTGTGTGTGTGTGTGTGAGGCTCTCCAGGTCTACAGCAGTCCTCCCTCTCTCCTAGTAGAGAGTGTGTGTGTGTGTGTGTGTGTGTGTGTGTGTGTGTGTGTGTGTGTGAGGCTCTCCAGGTCTACAGCAGTCCTCCCTCTCTCCTAGTAGAGAGTGTGTGTGTGTGTGTGTGTGTGTGTGTGTGTGTGTGTGTGTGTGTGTGTGAATCTCTCCAGGTCTACAGCAGTTCTCCCTCTCTCCTAGTAGAACCGGGAGTCTCTCCAGATCATTTAGATGAAGGAACTCTGGGAATATTTGTATTATTTTGGCAAAATATTGGTCTCTAAGACTTTGGTATTGGTTGCAGTGAGTTCAGCTCAGGAAGTGCAGCTCTGTCTCGACTGTTCCCTGGTCACAGTAAGAACACACACACACACACCTCTCCTCTCTGGGTAGCCAGGTCTGTCTGTGCTGGCCGACTTCTGCTGCCATGTTGTGCTCACTCAGTCTGTATTTAGTCAGTGTTCTCCTCAGTTTTGTATCAGACACTGTGGTCAAGTAGGTTACCACAGTTTACTGTCTGTTTAGAGCTACATATGTTTCCATTTTGTTCTGGGATTTTGTTAGTTTTGCCCAGTGATCTCTATTTTTCTTTTACCATAATTTGGTTGGGTCTAATTATCTGAAAGCATGAGTCTTGAGGCTGAAGTGGCCGTGGTGTAATGATGACCTGAGTGGTTGATGGTTCACCCAGCCTCCGGACCAGTAGGCAGAGGGGACTCCTCTGTGGGTTCAACTCCTGGCAGCATAGCAGGGCTTTGGAGGAAAAGGGGAGTGGGTCACTTTTAATCTCATTCTCTCTCTCTTCCTACCTGAGCTTACATCACTCCTGCAGGATATCTCAGTCTCATTTCTCTCCTTCTTCATTTCCCATTGGAAGCCAGAGTAACTGTTTGTGTTAAGGACTATTGTTTTCTCATCAGAAGGCTCAAAACGTCAACAAAATCACTTCAAAATAGATATTTTAGAGGAATGCATAATAACCAGAATAATATGGCCTGATAATGTATAGGATAAAATAAATCCCTTTACGTCGATCCGAGACCCTGTTCTGTTCGTCCTGTTGGGATTTATTTTTTCGATAATGACCGGAGGATTATACATTATCCCTAACATGACAACACTCAACAAGACCATACAACAGATTTGAATCTAATCTGTGTACACCATAGCATAGCATAGCAGAGCAGAACAGAGCAGAACAGAACAGAACAGAGCAGAGCAATTTCTCAACCAATTTCACTGAGTAATTTCACATTATTTATAGCCTAACTATCGAGATTATAAGTAACATGGAAACAAAGCTTTTTTTGGTACTTCACGTAGATCAACCCCTTGAATATACGTAAAAACGACTCAGTTGAAATCAGTTGAGAAATGTAAACGCTTTAGTGCTTTTTATCCAGAAAAAACACAGCTCCACCATTTACTTGCGTTTGTTTACAGGCCAGTCTTCACCTCTCCAATATGGCGGCGACGTTGACGTACGATCCAAAAGCCAATGCAGCGTCTATGTATATATGTCTATGCTCACCACACACACAACTACACACCCACCACACACACAACTACACACTTTACCGTAAAACCTCTATCTTATTCTATCTTAACAAAAGAATTATGTTAACACAACATGACATGAACCTTTGCAAGAACACTGAAATAATCAAACTTAGCTATTAGCGTTTACAACTGTTTTAATACATGTTTGTTAACACTATAATACCAATAGAATTTGGGGCATGGGCTGATATGCTGAGCTTAGTTACCATGAGTCTGTCAGGTATTGATAATAATCAACATGTCGGTCGGGCCATCAGGTTGATGAGTTCCTGCTTCTAGCAGTTGTTCAATAAGCTGCTATCGGCTACTCTCCACTCCTCTGAATAAAATAAACTGAAGTGATCAAATATTTATGTTGTAGAAACATACAGTTGCATTTATAAATATTCAACCCCCAAAAGATTGTAATGATTTACCAATTAAGGTTTCTTCAAAGTCCTAGATTTTCCTTTGGATGACTTCTTTATCAGTTGAGTGAAACATAAAATCGACAAAGAAAATGTATGATGTAGTATTCGTGTGTAACAGTATATTTTGCTAATATTGTCACGGACTTCAGTCTAGACACAGACTTAATGGTGATAAGAGTTTATTTCGAGTCAGCCAGAAACAGTTCAACAGGCAAACGGAGTCACAAGGAAAACGGCACAGACTGGACATAACACTTCAAACGTACAAGGAACTAAATACACAACGCTCAGAAGATTGTTAGAAAAAAACAGAAACAGTCCATAGTAGGAATCAAACTTAGGAACCAGCTAATAGTCCGGAGCTTGAGGAAGATATGTCCATACAACACGACACCACACAACAAGTGAGGGGAGTG
>NC_045156.1:16989804-17007304 GCF_900700415.2 Clupea harengus
AAAAGAGAAAAGAGCCCCGTGACCCCGTCCCATCTCCGGGCCCCACCATCCTGGGTCCTTGAAAAACTGAAGGAGACATGAGAAGAACAGGTCACAGAACCATTTTATTCAAGCCGCACCCCTCTTTTTTTACAGTGTGGCATGCTAATTACTACAGTCGTGATCCAAACAACACTTCCCCATAGTGTAGGGATCAGCTAAATTAGGTCGAAAAGGACTGAAGGGCAACACGGCTAGGACCTGATCCCCTTTCTCAAAACACTGTGCGTTGCGACCAAAAGAGCGCTGCATCTTACACGTTGATTTCGCTAGCGCCTTTTTCGCAGCAGCACGGGTTTGATAGAGGTGCCTAGAGCCACCTATATAGCCCTGCACATTAGCAGGAGGCTGCCTAGTGCTACAATCAGTGTCTGATTCCCTATAGACACTATGACCATTCCCAGGTCCGGTGTGGACCAACTCCACTGGGCCAGATTCAGTCCCCACAACTGAACGGCCATTAACACAGTTATATTTCCGTCTTGTGCGAGTCTGGCTGTTGACTGGAGAAGCAAGCCTCTTACCTTCAACAGTTTTACTGATCACCACAGAGCGACAACGTAACCGCTCCTGTTCCTCAGCTTCCTGTAGCTGTTTAGAAATAGGAAAAACAGGAGGAAAATGTGTTGCGCACCCATCAAGCGTGTCAGATGCCGGTGGAACGCTTACCATAACAGGTGGCGGTGCCACCTTAGTAAGTTCCCAGACCCTCCCCCCAGCTAAGTCATTTCCCAGGATGAACTCTACCCCAGGCACAGGCAGAGATGCACACACCCCAACCACTACATGGCCGGTGACTAAGCCAGAGGAAAGCTGGACATGATGTAAAGGTAACTTTCTAAAACCCATTTCAATGCCTCTAACGAGTGCATGACTTCCTGTGGCAGTCCTGGCTGAGAGAGGCAGCACTCCCCCCAACAGGACCGACTGTGCAGCCCCTGTATCCCTCAGGATGCGCACAGGCACACTACTTTGGCCTGGCAGAGACACTGACCCTATGCTTATGAAAGGAGAGTAGTCCGCTTTCTCGCTAGAACCACCCTCATGCGAACAGGCACTTCCAACACAGCCACAGTTAGTCCTGCATTGCGAAGCTGCAACCAAAGCCACAGTCTTACATTGGTCGTTCTGGTATGCATGACAGTCCGATATTTTGTGTCCAGGGTTTCTGCAATAAAAACACACAATGTCAAAGTTTCCACCAGTCGCCCCACTAGGGGGAGACGCAGGGTAAGGCCCTGCCACAACAGGCCTTGGTTTACCCTGGTAGGGAGCCCTGTTCCTAAAGCCATCACCTGATCTGTTGGGCTGCATGTTACGGTGTGTCAAAGCGAACTCATCCGCCAGCACAGCTGCTTCAGCCAGTGTGTTAACTTTCTGCTCATTGAGGTATGTTGTAATCTCCTCAGGGACGCAGTTCTTAAACTCCTCAAGGAGGATGAGCTCCCTAAGTAACTCCAGAGAGTCTACTTGTTTAGAGGTACACCACCGATTAAATAAGCGCTCTTTTTCACGAGCAAACTCAATGAAGGTGTGCTGGTCCCACTTTCTGCACTGTCGAAACCTCTGCCGATATGCCTCAGGAACCAACTCGTACGCCTTCAGAATCGCAGCCTTTACCACCTCATAATCTGCGGACTGTACAAGAGGCACAGAGGCATAGATTTCTTGAGCCTTGCCTACCAACACACACTGGAGTAGTGAGGTCCAGATCTCTTTGGGCCATTTTAGGGAGGTAGCCACCCTCTCAAAATGAGGGAAGTATTTATCCACATCCCTCTCAGAGAAGGGTGGTACCATCCTCATGTATCTACTAATGTCCCTTAATGCTGTATGAGACGGTGACTGTTCACCAGGAGAGGTTGGAATTTCAATTCCTTTGGCTGCAAGTTCTAATTCTAACCGGCGGAGGTCGAACTGCCTTTGCCGCTCATCATTTTCGAACTGCCTCTGCCGCTCAATATTTTCATATTCCAGCTTTCTTAAGGCGAATTCTTTGTCAATGGCCATTTCCCTTAGCCTAAGTTCACTATCAGATCTAGGTGTTGTAGAGACCTGGGCTGTAACTGGGTCCTCTCTTTTTGCCGCCATTACCTCTCTGTCAATCAAAAAGTCCTTAACGGCTTCATACACCATAGCCTTTGCTTTTTTAATTTGACTAGTTAGTTCTATTTCGTAATGCTCTGCTATTTGCAGTAGCTGTTCTTTTGTACAAGTCTTCAACATTTCCTCAGAGGGCTGAGCAACAAACTCCTCCATGTTGAAAGACATTTTGCTAACTAAACAACAGCAAACAGGGCACTACAGAAAACCCAGTGTACTCAGGCAATCCCTCAAAATAGACCTTACACACCACTACAGGCCTCTATCAAAACACCTCGAAGATGCAAACGTGGTTACACTATTGCCAGTTATTTCCCACACAAAAACTTTAGTAATGAAGAGAAAAGGGAACCCCCCCCCTTCAGATAATAACAGGAGACTTGTCCTACCTACCAGCAGTGAACCTCCGTAGTATCAACGGTTCTCTTTATAATTTTCTTTAAACGGAGAACCTAATCGAGGGAACTAAACCAAGTGTACAACCCTAGTTTAACAGATTTTCCCAGAATAACCCAACACCGTGATACAGCACACGTCAGCAATGCTAAGCAGACAGTTGATCACTATAATCTGTCGCTTTTTTAAACGGAGATTTGTTTTAACGCTACGCAAGCTCCCACAGCCATACCTAACTGCCAAACTCCTTTAAACAAATGTACCGATGTACTGCAAATTCTTCAGACCACCTGAAGTCAACTAATAACAAGCCACCGCTCATATATTAAATGCCCAGCTTCTCAACTAACCGTCTCTCACAAAAAACACACACAATTGAGGGGGGGGAATTACCATACTCACCACGGTATCAACGTTCATCCGTACACTCCAGCCCTGTATTTACTATCCTTTCCTACACCTGTCGCTTCAGAAACATGCTGAGCTAGAGGTGCACTGTTCTCAAATGAGTGCAGCCGTACTCACGTACCCCTGACGAGAGTTCAAACAATACCCGCCCAGGATTGTTTCCACGACGAGAAGTAGAATCAAAACACGCAACACAAAAAAACGCAAAACAACAAACCAGTGCTCGATGGAAGGATCTGGTGATCAAACTGAGCCACTGCTTCCTACCTGGAGTGTACGGAGGTAGATGATACCGGTACCAAAAACCTGACTAAGTGAGCCACGCACTCCACGCAGAATTGGGAAAAAAAAGATCTATTTCGAACGAGCCCCCAATTTATGTTACGACCGGCTCGTGGGTTGCAACATAAACACGGTAGAGACAGACAATGTGGCGGATTGTAACAAAAGACTATTTATTTACTACAAAGTTTGATCCAAAGGAGAAAGTCTAGGGGTTTCCAACGATGCGTGGATGCGTGAAGTGGGTATGTACGTGAGTAGGCGCGTTTGTCAAAAGTGTGTGTGAGAGTAGCGGAAGCTGAGAAGGGGCCTCCATCAGACGTAGCAGTGCTTTTATATCCTGGCACCAGGTGTGGATAATCACTGCTCATCATAATGGTTGTAGGTCCACAGCCTGCTCCCTCCATATGGCCAGTATAGGGACTGCAGGCAGGGTGCGCAGGGCACAGGGGGTCGTAACAGTGTGTGTGCCCAGGGCATAGCTAGCTCTGATGTGAGTGTGAGCGAGAGGGGAGTCACTTCATGCATTCATATATTACAGAATAAACCACAGCATTGTGACCTGGACCTGTATGAGGTAAGACATCAGTGCCTCCTTCACATACACACACACACACAAATACACACACACACACACACACACACAGACCTGTATGAGGTAAGACACCAGTGCATCCCTCACACACACACATACACACAGACCTGTATGAGGTAAGACACCAGTGCATCCCTCACACACACACACACACACACACAAATACACACACACACACACACACACAAATACACACACACACACACACACACACAAATACACACACACACACACAAATACACACACACACACACACACAAACACACACACACAGACCTGTATGAGGTAAGACACCAGTGCATCCCTCACACACACAAATACACACACATACACACACACACACACAAATACACACACACATGAATATGTTCCTTGTGAACCTGTGAATAATTAATCTGTGCCTAGCATGCTCAATAATATGCCTAATTCTGCTTAGTGTCTCTAGCACGTTGAGTGCTGCTGTCTTTGGTTTTGAATTTGTTTGTTTATTGTATATACATGTTTCGGGGTTGATCTGAAAGAATCCCCCATGTACTGTAAATAAATGAGAATATATTTTTATATGAAAGCCACTCTCCTGCACCCTTCTTCCCGACTACACCACCCAGTCCAGTCGCCACCACCCAAAACAACGTGGGTTGACCGCCTGGTCCCTCACATTATCACACACGCACACACACACACACACACACACACACACACACACACACACACACACACACACACACACACACACACACACACACACACACACACACACACACACACACACACACACACACACACACACACACACACACACACACACAGCACCCAACGACACCCAGCTCTCTGTAGATGGGTCACTTACAGACACACTGCGCGTAATATGTCAAAGGCACATCCATCACATATCCATCACCAGTCCGTCAAACAAGAAAGCACAGCAATCAGAATCAAAGAATCATTAGAGGAGAAAGGGAGATAAAGGAGGTTCATTGCTTTAGTCATTTAATATATTTCATAATGTTACTACTCTCTTGTTCACCATCATTTTATATATTTCATAAGGCACCTTTCAGCCATCTCATGTCAGGCCCTTCCAGTGACCCAAACACACCATTTATCACCCACGACTCCACACACACACACACACACACACACACACACACACACACACACACACACACACACACACACACACACACACACACAAACCGTTACAGACTAACCACTGCCTCCATCTCCCCATAACACACTCCCGCCTCCCAAAGACACACATTAAACCCAGAGAACTCAACATTCTATACACACAGTCAAACAAGAAAGCACAGCAATCAGAATCAAAGAATCATTAGAAGAGAAAGGGAGATAAATCAAATAAAATCAAATCAAACTTTATTTGTACGGCGCATTTCATACAAGGAGGTAACACAATGCGCCTCACAGTAGGAAAGAAAAAGGGGGGGGGGGGGGTTTACAAACACTTGTAAAAAAACACACAGATTTTCTAGAGATAAATAAATAAAATAAAATAAAATAAACGTACTAACCGCACTGGCACCGTAAAGGACTACTCAGCACGGTCATCGTCAAACTAAGAGACAGCTGCTGGGGGAGGGGGGAGGGGGGGGGGGGCAGGTACAAACACTTGAAAAGAAACAGAAATAAGTAAATAAATAAATGTTCCATAAATGTTAAATACATTTTACAGTGAGTGATAAGCGAGATCAAAGAGGTATGTCTTAAGTGCATGTTTAAAGGTTTCAACCGTTTCAGCCATTCTTAGGTATTCTGGCAGAGTGTTCCAAAGGTTGGGGTCATAGAAACTAAAAGCTGCTTCCCCATGTCTCTTTGTCCTGGCTTTTGGAACTGTTAGAAGTTCAGTGCCGAAGGACCTCAGGGATCTACTGGGTGTGTACCTTGAGAGCATGTCTGTTATGTATTCAGGTGCATGACTATGGAGTGATTTATAGACTAGTAGGAGAACTTTGAAATCTATTCTAAAACTAACAGGTAGCCAGTGCAGTGATTTTAATACTGGTGTGATGTGCGCTCTCCGTCTTGTTTTAGTGAGGACTCGCGCTGCTGCATTCTGTATTGTTTGTAGTTGACTAATGGCTTTTTTTGGTAGACCAGACAAAAGCGAGTTACAGTAGTCTAGCCTGCTCGTATTAAACGCGTGCATCAGTCTTTCGGTGTCAGCCTGAGCGAGAAACGGTTGCACCTTAGCAATGTTTCTTAAGTGATAAAAAGATGTTTTAATTATATTTTTGATATGGGTTTCAAAATTGAGATCTGAGTCAAGTATGACGCCTAGGTTTCTGGCTTGGTGCTTGGTGTTAAGTGCTAGTGTTTTTAAGTGTGCAGATAGTTTCTCTCTTTCGTTTTTTTCACCAATGACTAATACCTCTGTTTTATCTTGGTTTAGCTGAAGAAAGTTTTGTGACATCCATACATTTATATCAGAAATGCAATTTACCAAACAATCAATAGAGCTGTAGTTGTTGGGTGTTACAGAAATATAGAGCTGGGTGTCATCTGCATAGCTATGATTGTCGATGTTGTGCCTCCTAATTACACTACCAAGGGGTAGCATGTATAGACTGAAAAGTAAGGGCCCTAAAATGGAACCTTGAGGGACCCCACAGGTCATACAAGTGTTTTTTGAGCTGTGGTCTCCGAGGGTGACAAAGTATTCCCGGCCAGTTAGATAGGTCCTAAACCAGTTTAGGACCGGACCAGTGAGGCCAACCCAATTTTCAAGTCTATCAATAAGGATATTGTGATCAACAGTATCAAAGGCTGCGCTCAGATCCAGAAGGGCCAAGACAGATAGTTTTTTTCAGCATTAATCCTGAGATCATTTACAACCTTGACTAATGCCGTTTCTGTGCTATGATTGGAACGAAAACCAGATTGGAAGGTGTCAAATGCACAGTTAGCATCTAGGAAATTATTTAACTGTTTAAACACAATTTTTTCCAGGATTTTGCTTAGAAAGGGAAGGTTAGAGATGGGTCTAAAATTATTTAGAACTGAAGAGTCTAAATTGCTTTTATTCAGGAGGGGTCTCACCAGGGCAGTTTTAAGTTCTGATGGGAAAATACCTGTAAGCAGGGAACAGTTTATAATGGCTAGAATGTCCTTAGACACAGAGTCAAAGATGGTCTTAAAAAATTTGGTGGGAAGGGGATCAAGACGGCATGTAGACGGCTTCAGTTGTGACACTACTTTGCTCAGCATTTCTATATCAGCCAGTGCAAAAAAGCTCATACTGTTACAGCATGGTGGAAGGGGATCAGAAAACAAGACATTTGGAATTTCTTGAGCAATATTCTTCCTAATGTTCGTTATCTTATCTCTGAAAAATGCTGCAAATTCCTCACATTTGGAAGTGGAAAAGAGACTATCATCTACTTTGGGTGCAGGATTTATAAGGCTGACTATTGTTGAAAAGAGGACCCTGGAATTGTTAGAATTTGTAGATATCAAATTAGAGAAATTATCCTTCCTAGCATTTCTTATTGCTTTATTAAAGACTGAAAGTTGATCCTTAAAGATATCAAGGTGGACCTGTAGCTTGGTCTTTCTCCATGTACGCTCAGACCTTCTGCAGGATCTCTTAAGTTTAATAATTTCCTCATTTCTCCATGGAGCTTTTTGTTTGGCTAAAACCTTTTTTTGTTTCAATGGTGCTACAGAGTCAAGTGCTGTCCTTAATTTTGTATTTAGAGTAGTTACTAGATCATTAACACATGAGGGCCCCGCATCTTGGGTTTTTGTACTAGTTATGTTCATCATTACTTTGAAATTCTCAGCTGCTGCCAGGGCCAGAGTGGGGCCACTTTTCAGCCCGGGAATTTCAGGCCCAAGACCGGCCCAATTTTTTCATGGTAGTGGAAATTGGATAAATGAAGCAACAGTTCAGCTCTTACTATCCTGTAGTTTTTTTTAAATTAATACCATGGTTCAACAAATAATGTAAAGGTTAAATAATAATTCACTTTAGCTGAGAAGCTGAGAAGTTAACAAAGGATAGGTTGATAAATTAACAAAAGCAGAAATAAATAAATAAAGCATTTGAAACGTATCACACTCTTCAACAAAGAGGCATATTGAACTAATGTTTACAGTTCAACTCACAGTACAGTATACAGTTACATTGCGAATAGCACCAACAGCATCTACAGCATCAGTAACCGCCTAAGCAGTGCACTGGTTTCAGCCACTTTATCTAGGCTATAACTGTGTCGTTGCTTATAGACATGATGATTTCCTTCTCTGTGCACATTAACCAAGTTGTCCTGACTCAATGAGCTTCGTAGCCTATTCTTCACAAATTTTAAGGTTGAGAAGCTTCTCTCACATGCAACCTGTGTGATGGACAAAGTCAACAGAAACTTATATGCTAACCCAATGACATGATAAGCATCTGTGAGGAGGTTGTACTGTGACAGTATTAAATGGACACAAATGGCACAGTTTTTGCAGGAGAAACAGGTCCTGCTTTCAAGCTCCATCTCTGGTAATATTTTGCTTGCGAATAGGTTGACAACGCTACAACGATATTAACCAACGCTACAACGATATTAACCAACGCTACAACGTTAGCCTAATAGTTACGTTGCTAATCATTAGGCCTATGTCTCTCTTTACCAGTTGCAACTTGTGTTTGTCCTTGTTACGACCCTGGGTGGGTCTAGGCCCCGCCCCCATGATATTTGCATATCTGTTCTGTCTATCTCTAAAGCAGGTGATTGGGAGCAGGTGTAGCAGGTGATTGCAACCAGGTGTAGCAGTAATTGGAGGGGCTACAAAAGCCCTGAGCAGACTGCATTCGAGGAGCGTTTGGATACCCGGCAGTTGGTTTTGGATTGGTCGTAGAATAGTGATTGGATTGTGGATACTCGTTGGATTTTGGATTTTCGTCGTCGTTTGTTTTATATTACCATTTAACTGACTTACCATTACATCTTTTGTTTCTCTCCACAACACTGACATTCACCCCACGTTTTCTTATAATTAATAGATAAAATATATACTTGTAACCCTTAATAAATAACATATTATTATATACTCAATTCTGCATGGCCTCCCCTTAATGTTTCGTGCCCGTGAGCAAGGTTCGTTACATGTGGGGGCTCGCCGAGAATTTTTCCGGAATCTGGTAAGGCAACTTTTTCATTCACTCATTAGGGAAATAGTGTTTGTTAAGCTGTTATTGGATTTGATCAGATCGTGAATTTGGCCTTGGATGCTGACGGGCAAAAAGCCAGTCCAGCAGCAAGGGTATTTGAAATTGGGGAGACCCACGCGGAACAAATTGTAGATTGGAATTGTTTTTGTTTTCTTCGTTGGGGGTGCCGTGGACAGTGCCGCCGCTCCCATAACGCGAACTACGCGCTGTGCGTAGGGCACCAAGTCCTGAGGGGGCACCAAAAAATAGGCAACTGAAAAATCATCATAGTTATAATAATTATAATGCCGATATTATTTCAGTATAGAAATATTAGACACCTTTTAGGCATGTATATCACAAAACAGGCAGAACAAGAGATATATTTAATTGCTCAAAAAAAGTTACGATGGTGCCCCCCCCACCCCCCCAAAAAAAATAAAAAATAAAATACTCACTCAACTTCCCAAGCTCGCCGTGGGTGCCCTTTCCTATCTCAGTGGCCTGACGAACTTTGACAGTAGGCTAACTTTTCGAAAATGGCCTCAAAAAGACAACAGGAGTCAGGGGCACAAAAAAGAAAGAGAAAGAAACTGCGAGATGATGCCCGTGCATCATTTTCAGGTAAGTCCATGTTTAATCATTGTTAAATACAGGAAATGTGCTGCTAATTTAATGGTTAGCCTATGCATACACCTCAAACTAGCTGACGTTATTGCTAATGTTAGCACACTCAATTATGTTATAACTTAGGTGCAAGTAGGGTCGCCAACCGTCCCGAATTGTCCGGGACATCCCGAATTATGGGTGATTTGTATTTGTCCCGTCAGGGACAGCTCCAGTCCCGTATTCCAATCACAGCCTTTTTTATTTGTATCCGTGAAAAGAGAAAAAAGTTACGTTTTTATCTGTGCCCTGGAGACAAGCGCCTCTCAACTGCACTTGACTCCACAAGTAGGGCTGAACGATTAATTGCATTTGCGATTTAATCGCGATATGATAGAACGCGATTTTCTAACCGCAACTTTCGCGATTAAAAAACGTGGTCTAAAAAAAAAAAAAAAAAAATTATTTTTTATTTTTTTTTTTTTTAAAGATGGTACATTTTGCACACAGTGTTTAAAAATTTCATGCCTAGTGTTTATACTTAAAATGACTTTTTTTAAATTACTTAAATGCACAGTGGCAAAGCCACCGATTTGTTGTTCTTGTTTCTGTAATGAGCAGTTAAATAAAAATGTAAAATGTGGGAAAGAATATTTTACACTAAATGTATCTAATATTGTGTTGGTCATATTTAAATCATTCATCACGTTTTGTTGGGAAAAAAAGAGGATAAAAAAAAATTGCATATTAAATCGCAATCGCAATATTTTGGTAAAAAATCGCAATTAGATTATTTTCCCAAATCGTTCAGCCCTATCCACAAGCATTTGTTACTCCAACACGAACAGGTGAAACTTGTAGCGAGAGATCATTATGCCTCGACTGAAGGACAGACTGCCCCAACTCAAATAGAGTATCTTAAATCACGATTAAATTGGAAGCTTGCACATTGACTACTGGTTGTTTTCATATTTCATATCAGCATTCTTTACACATGATGAACTGCTGTTAATATGTGTGAATATGAACTCATGAATATGAACTCGTTCATAAGAAGTGTCAGAGGCACCCATTATAATTGTAGAAGTTAAATCGAGGAGACTATAACATTAGCTAGATAACTAGCTATCATTTCCTGCAAATGGAAATCTTCCATTTAAATCGTTTAAGGTTATTAAAAGTTTCCTTAGCTAGTTAGCTAGCTAGCATAGCACCTTGACAACCATAGCAACCAGGAATCACAAATTTAGCTGCAAAGTTATGGATATGTAGTGACGAGGTGTTTTAGCTGTTCTACATAGTGTGTTTACAAAGTAAAGTAAAATTGTGTGAATTTTCTGCTTCTAAATCTTTGCTTTATTGAAGAAGATTGCTTACTTGTATACTTCTGCTTTTAAGTTTGTATTTATGGATGACTATTTAATTTCTACGAAGATTTTGCACATCCCAATACTTGTGTGTATGTATGTTTTGGCTGTTCTGTGAACTGTGTTTACAAAGTAGATTTTCCTTTTTCATTTCGTTTTTTTTTCTCGGGGGGGGGGGGGGCATCATAAAGGAGTTATGCTTAGGGCACCAAAATGGCTAGCAGCGGCACTGGCCGTGGAGGAAGAAGGCATTTTTGAGTGTGCCTACAGCTGTTGGCTCTCGCTACAGGTAAGACGCGTTGTGTGCAGACTGGTAGAAATTGAGTGCAGGTGTAGTGGTAACTGGGTGGGAAAAGGTAGGTTAGACCTACCGAGCAACGTGAACCCCTGCTCAGGTGAAGAGCGTTTACCGCTGTTTGTTGTTCGCCGGCTTACTAAAGTTTATTGTTTTCTGTGGGTGTGTCGGACGCGCTGGGGCTGTCTAGCAGCTCAGTTGCAGGTGGACACACTGAAGACTAGATCTGGAAATAGCGAGGACTGTGTTTGGGAGTTAGATCGGGGCAGCTCTAGTCTGTTGGGTTTTGGTGACTGGGTGGTTCATCACCTGCGCTTAATTGCTGGGTTGCACTGTCGCGTCGGGGCCTGTGTAATATAGCGGTGGAAATGGAGCAAATGGCAGAGTTTTTCGAGTCTCCAACAGAGGGGTATCTTGACGGGCTAACGAAAGCTCAACTTCGCATAGTGGCAGAGCATTACCATTTTAGCGAGTCATTGCCCAAGGATCTTAATAAACAGGGGTTAAAGGATAGTGTAAAACAGCATTTGCTGGAGAGGTCGGTAATAGCTGGGAAGTCTGATCCCGTGAATCCGACTGCGGCGTCTACCCCAACGCGCGCAGATGCAGGTGCCCCTTCGCATGGAAGCGCTTTCAGTTTTGAACAGCAAATGGAGTTTCTAAAAATGCGAGAGGCGGCGAGGGATAAAGATCGGAAGTTTGAAGTTGAAAAAATGAAACAGAACGGTCATTGGAAGAGAGAGTGCCCACTGCTCCAGGGTGGGGATAAGAAATGGCCAATCTCTCCCAGATGGGACTCGGCAAAAGGGGCGGGGTGTGCAGCCCCGGTGCGTAAATGGAACCGCACAGGAGAGGTGCAGGTAGAGGCCACTGTCCCTGTAGAAGGTTCAGGCTGTGAGGTGCCTGATCCCTCTGGACAAGGGCAGTGCGTCTCTGAATCCGCTGATGGGCAGGTCGGGGAGGGTTATGCCCCATTCATAACTGATGACTTTATTTCATTTGTCGGTAGTTCGGAGAAGAAGCCTGTAAGAATTTTGCGAGACACGGGTGCTACAGAGACGTTTGTAGCTGAATATGTTTTACCATTTTCTCTTCAGTCTAGTACGGGGAAATGTGTACTTATTCGGGGCATGGGAATGCACACTATGTCGGTTCCCCTGCATAGGATTGTGCTGAGTTCAGATCTGGTCCAGGGTGAAGTGATTGTTGGGGTTCGCCCTGCGTTGCCTGTACCAGGAGTGCAAGTGATTTTGGGGAATATTGTGGCTGGCTATCGTGTATGGGCGAGCGGGTCAGCACCACCAGTAGTGTGCACGGAGCCAATGGAAGCAAATGAACAGGAGGACTGTCACAGAGTTTCCTGACGTTTTCACGGCTTGTGCGGTGACGCGGGCGAAGAGTCGCACACAATCAGGGCAGGGCTCAAATAAAATATCAGAACTAAAATGTGTAATTCCACAGCTACCTAACCTACCCTCATCCTTTGAGCGTAATTAGTTCATTCTTGCCCAAAAGGAGGATGAGGAGTTGGGGGAGTTATTGGGAGGGGCGTCGCCCTGTGACAAAATGGCAAGTGCAGAGCGGGGATATTTCATTCTGGAGGGGTTGCTGGTGCGTAAGAGTGTATCTTACTGTGAGGAATTGACCGAGACGTTGTTACAGATTGTGGTGCCAAAGAAGTACAGGGATTTGGTGTTACAGACAGCACATGGAGAGGGGGCTGGGCACTTTGGAGTGCGGAAAACGTATGACAGATTACTCCAACATTTCTGTTGGCCGCGTTTGAAGCGTGATGTGGCAGGGTTTATTAAGACATGCCATACCAGTCAGATAGCGGGTAAACCGAATCAGTCCATTCAGCCCGCGCCTCTCTATCCCATTCCAGCCGTGGGCCAGCCTTTTGAGTATCTCTTAATTGACTGCGTTGGTCCGCTGCCTACATCTAAGTCTGGTGCTATCCAGTTGTTAACCGTAATGTGCCAAGCAACAAGATATCCCGCAGCATATCCCTTGAGAAGCATAAATACGAAGTCAATTGTTAAGGCTCTCTCTCAGTTTGTTTCAGTCTTTGGTATTCCCCGAGTAATACAGTCTGACCGGGGTAGCAATGTCACGTCGAAAATGTTTGCAGAGGTTCTGAAGCAACTTCGAGTGAAGCATAGCTTGAGTAGTGCATACCATCCGCAGAGCCAAGGCGCTCTTGAGCGTTTTCATTTAACGTTAAAGTCCTTGCTGCGCGCTTACTGCCTGGAATTACAGCGCGATTGGGAAGATGGCCTTCCATGGTTGCTGATGGCAGCGCGGGAAGTCTCGCAAGACAGTCTGGGGTTCAGCCCAAATGAATTAGTTTTCGCTCATAAAGTTCGGGGACCGTTGTCCGTGTTGAAAGAGGGCTTGCAGGATTATGTAATTGCTACACCAAATCGTAGGAAATCGTCTCAACTATGTCATGTAAATTTACTGAAGCCGCATTATTCCCCGTCACCTAGGACGGAGGAAAGTGGAGTGCATGTACCGACATGCACCAACGTGATGTCAAATGACATAGACGTAGGGGAGGCTGTTCCCATTAGAAAGCGGTTTTACAGAGCACCACCGGTGAAACAGAAAATTCTAGAAGGCGAGGTCCAGTATTTGCTGGAGAATGGCCTGGCTAAACCATCCTATTCTAGTTGGGCGTCGCCGTGTTTGCTGGTAGCAAAGCCTGACATGACATTTAGGTTTTGTACTGATTATCGCAAGGTGAATATGGTAACTAAACCTCACTCTTTCCCCCTTCCCCGAAAAGAGGACTGCGTAGATCGCGTACAGCAGGCTGCCAAATATGTTACAAAGTGCGATCTCCTAAAGGGTTATTATCAGATTCCGTTGACGCCGCGGGCGCAAGAGATCTCTGCCTTTGTTACTCCGTCTGGGTTATACTCGTACAATGTAATGAGTTTTGGGTTACGAAATGCCCCCTCAAGTTTTCAACGCCTCATGAATTATGTAATATCGGGCCTGGAGGGTTGCGCTGTTTATCTGGACGATGTCGTTACAGTGAGTGATGTGTGGCTGTGGGACTGTTCTTTTTTGTTGGGATTGTTTTGGTAACTGGGGTGTTTGGGTAGTGCAGAATCCCACTTAGGTGGGCTTCTGTCTTAAGGGGGGGGATGTTACGACCCTGGGTGGGTCTAGGCCCCGCCCCCATGATATTTGCATATCTGTTCTGTCTATCTCTAAAGCAGGTGATTGGGAGCAGGTGTAGCAGGTGATTGGAACCAGGTGTAGCAGTAATTGGAGGGGCTACAAAAGCCCTGAGCAGACTGCATTCGAGGAGCGTTTGGATACCCGGCAGTTGGTTTTGGATTGGTCGTAGAATAGTGATTGGATTGTGGATACTCGTTGGATTTTGGATTGTCGTCGTCGTCGTTTGTTTTATATTACCATTTAACTGACTTACCATTACATCTTTTGTTTCTCTCCACAACACTGACATTCACCCCACGTTTTCCTATAATTAATAGATAAACTATATACTTGTAACCCTTAATAAATAACATATTATTATATACTCAATTCTGCGTGGCCTCCCCTTAATGTTTCGTGCCCGTGAGCAAGGTTCGTTACATGTGGGGGCTCGCCGAGAATTTTTCCGGAATCTGGTAAGGCAACTTTTTCATTCACTCATTAGGGAAATAGTGTTTGTTAAGCTGTTATTGGATTTGATCAGATCGTGAATTTGGCCTTGGATGCTGACGGGCGAAAAGCCAGTCCAGCAGCAAGGGTATTTGTGAGTGGGTTCAGTGATGTGTTGTGTAAAGTCCATGGAATTCAAGAGATTCATAAAATCCCGGGCCTTTGAGTCGTTCCCATTATCAACATGTATGTTAAAATCACCAGTGATAATAATCTTATCGTAGTTTGTGTGTATAATGGAGAGTAGTTCTGAAAAGTCTGTTAGAAAAGTGGGACATTGTTTGGGTGGCCTATACACAGTTACTGTCAGAACAGGAGGCTGGCACTTTAGAACTATGGCATGATATTCAAATGAGGCAAAATCATCGAAGGAGATGCTCCTGCAGCACAGGGCATCCGTGGTTATGGTAGCTGTCCCGCCCACTTTTTTACCTGTTCTAATGGACTGAAAAAAGCTATAATTGGGAGGGGATGCTTCAATAAGAGCTGCAGACCAGGTTTCTGTTAAAAACATACAGTCTAATTTACGTTCACATATAAGATCGTTAATGAGAAATGTTTTCCCTGATAGTGACCTAATATTTAGTATTGCCATTGAAATATTTTCTGGATATAGTGGCTCACAGGAAGGAGGAATATGCCGGGGTATAGATAGAATATTTGCTGGGCTTCTATTGTTTCTATTGTATCTATGGCCTTTGTTTTTAACTGTGCGTTGGGTAGAGATTAAAACTGGAATAGGATTATAGGCGCATGCCATAATATTATATGAAGCAGCCTGTTCTGAGGTAGTGGTGTCATATATTGCTCTGTAAAAAACATTGACAGATTCATTTTCATAAACAGTGTTATTTGAGTTACTACCTGGGGGGCATGAGTCTGTGATGTTTTCTACAGGATGTCAGTGCCTTAGGGTGGTCCTCATGTTGTCCGACAGCAGACTGGCTCCGATCCGGTTCGGGTGGAGGCCATCATGCTTCAGCAGGCTGGGCCTCTCCCAGAACAGGTCAAAGTTGTTAACACAGTTAATGTCTAATGAGGCGCAGGTCGCTCGCAGCCAGGTGTGGAGGTTGAAAAGTGGACCATCTCTCAGCGCCTCTCCGGTAGGTAGGGAGAGGCCCAGAGATGACGATCCATCTTCTAAAGAGAGAGAGAGAGAGAGAGAGAGAGAGAGAGAGAGAGAGAGATTCCAAACTTCTGGAATACTGATTAACCTGAGGCAACAGAAGAGAGATTGTGTGTGTGTGTCATGAAGACAGACAAGAGAAATGTTGAGGAGAGCGAGCAGGCTAACAGCTGGCAGAGTCAACTGACAATGTCAGATTCTGACAATGAAATTGTGTTTCTGTGTGTGGGTGTGTGTGAATTTGTGTTTTTATATGCGTGAGCAGGTTTGTCACGATTCCTCTAAATGTTCCCCTCCGTGTTAGTGTATGTGTGCATGCATGCATTAATGTGTGTGCGTGTGTGGGGTTGCGTTTGAGTGTGTGTGTGATCTCAGTGAGCTTGTTTCCGGATGAGAATGAGTCATGCTCTGTGGCCACTGGTCATCCGTGTGGAAAACACGGGAGTCTGTTTCAACACAACACACAACATGCAGCACCGCATCCATATTTAAGACTGCATCCACAATTACCATAATATGCACCCTTTAATACAACATGCAGTACTTTACCCTTCAATACAACACACACAGTACTGCACCCTTTAATACAACACACACAGTACTGCATGCACACACACACACACACACACACACACACACACACACACACACACACACACACACACACACACACACACACACACACACACAGTACTGCACCCTTTAATATAACACACACAGTACTGCATGCACACACACACACACACACACACACAGTACTGCACCCTTTAATATAACACACACAGTACTGCATGCACACACACACACACACACACACACACACACAGTACTGCACCCTTTAATACAACACACACAGTACTGCATGCACACACACACACACACACACACACACACACACACAAGTACTGCACCCTTTAATACAACACACACAGTACTGTACCCTTTAATACAACATGCACAGTACTGCACCCTTTAATATAACACGCAGTACTGCATGCACACACACACACACACACACACACACACACACACACACACACATCATCCATATCTCCATCCATCACTCCACCAAGGTGTCCTTCAGCCCAGTCCAGCGCTGCATTCATTAGCTTTAGCATCGCCTCAGGCAGGCAGGACTTCAGAAAGACACACACACACACACACACACACACACACATCAGACAGGACTTCAGAGAGCAGCAGGACTCTCAGCTTCTCACAGAACCACCTTCCAGAAGGTCACTCAAGACTGCTCCTCCAGCCTTAGTTAGACCTGAGCGTAGGTCCTGCTGTGTGTGTGTGTGTGTGTATGTGTGAATGTGTGCATGTGTGTGTGTGTGTGTCTGTGTGTGACTCGAGTGTGTCCTTCTGGGGAGTGCGTGTGTGTGTGTGTGTGTGTGTTGGATGTGTCCTGGTGAAGAATATGTGTAGTGTGTGTGTACATGTG
>NC_045156.1:17017304-17052304 GCF_900700415.2 Clupea harengus
CCTGCAGAAACCCTCGACCAATTGCACCCACCGCCACCGCACTGCCGTACACTTACTCTACCTCATACCCTATGCTAGCATTTATATACAATATATATATTATTGCCACCATCGACATGTTTCTCTGTTCCTACTCCCCTTACCCCTGTAATAGTAACCCTATCAGCACAGTGTATATCCACTAAATTGGTCTTGTCTGTATCATGTATTTACCACTGGATGTCTGTATATATATTATGTACATCTACCAAATGCAGGCTATGTACAACACCTGTTGTTTCCCTTCCCCTTCTGCCACACAACCCTCCCCCCTTCCCCCCTTCCTATCTCCACCCGGCCGACCTCAAGCAGATGGGTTCCCCCTTATGTGCCGTGGTTCTGCTTAAGGTTCCTTCCTGACTAACAGGGAGTTTTTTCTTGCCCGTGTTGCCATTGTGCTTGCACTAAGGGGGTTTCAGGCTCAAAGCGCCTAGAGACAATTGTATTGTTATGGCGCTATGTAAATAAAATTGAATTGAATTGAATTTAATTCTTATCTCACCTGAGCGATAAGCTCCTCCTCTCCCTTCTTGTAATATCCTCACGACCACACGATGATTTGCTTTAACGTTTGTTTATTCACACACTGCACACCAACATGACATAGCCCATGTCTTACATCGTGTCTTAACCCCTCACCCCAGCGTTAGCTTCCCCTAGGGCAGCGGTACTCAATTAGAAACCCAATAGGTCCGCTCGCCAAATTTCCATTCAGTCCAGGGTCCGGAACAGTGACGGTCAAAATCCAAAAACATAACTCCAACAAAAACGTTCAAACTATGCACAAAAGGTGATGTGGCCTTATTTGTGTGAAAAGTGACACTTTTTTTGTGGTTTAAACTTGGGCATAAAAGGTGTGAAGGCAAGGCAGAGGCACTGATGTAAGTGTTCATTAGTGAGTGTGCTCCTGTATTTGTTTTTCACCATATTCATGGTTAAAAAGGCAGACTCACAACAGTATGTTGAGGTATGCACGCTCTTGTTGTGTGGCTGGTCTAACTATTACACTGCATGTTGCTTGGTATGATTGCAGATGATTTATTTTTTCTGCCCCTTACCTCAGAGTTCAGCGGGTATTTTTGTTCGAAGTGTGCATGCTTTGTTTTATAGTGACGTTTCACGTTACCACTTTTGACAAGGGCAACCGTCTCGTTGCAGATTAAACACATCGGTTTTGTGCTCCCCACAGGCAGCACAAATGCATACTTGTCAGTCCACTCTGTCTTAAATTCGCGATTTTTGGAATCAACTTTTCGGTTTTTGTTGGGTTTAAAGCACGCCATGATTTTCGTTTGCTGAGAAAAAGATACCGTTCACAAATCTATCTGCCCGCGTTGTTGCCATTGACACACACAACCTGCGTGACCCACAGAGCTCGCGGCCAACATTGAGTGAGTGAGTTGTCATAGTGATGTTATTACAGCTCCTGATTGGACCTCTGGATTGGACACGGAAGATAGAAACCACATCGAGTAGGAAAAAAATATATAGCGCGAAATCACGCACCAATGAAAACTCACTTGGATCATGATTAAATTAGAATGTTGATTTTGGCTTCGGTCCAAATTTGATTGCGTCTGGGTCCGGATCCAGACCGCGGTCCGCCTATTGAGTACCCCTGCCCTAGGGGATTAGTACAGGTAGGCTTTTCTCTGAACTTACTACAGTCCCTCCCCTCAGAGAAAAACTAGTAGAAGCTACACAAAAAGTTCTTTAAATTCTCCATATAGCTCAACTACCTCTAAATTAATTGAAAACATCATGACGTATTTTTTTCGAACTCGACAACATCGTTAAGCATGGGATTCGGGTGGACTACGTCATCCCAGCGAGATTCCAGGACGCATTCCTATCCTGTGGATGTGGAACTCACTACTAAGGTAAGTAGAGTCCTTCAAGTAATCAGGAGCCTTTCTAGCTCGCTGAGACCTTCTCATTGCTGGTTGTTCCTCTGCCGGGAATGTCAGTTCATCTGATGTTTCGGCTGCCGTGCCGTCACCTGCGTCAGCGCAGAAAGGTGTCTCAGGTACGGTTGGTCCTCCGCTTGTGAAGTCACCTACATCAGCGCAGAAAGGTGTCTCAGGTACAGTTGGGGGTTCCTGGTCATCCTCTCGTGAAGTCTCCGGTAACGCCTCAGGTGTCCTTGGCGTTGGGGAACTTCTGCCACGCACTTGATCAATGTGTCGTCCGTTTCCGAGTGTGACTTTGCATGATACGGGACCAGTGTTCTCTGTTACTGCACCAGGTATGCTGGTCCTGAGCCGTGGTTACGTGTAAAGACTAAGTCTCCTTCCTCAAGCATCCTTGCTCGCGCATGCATGTCATAGTAATGCTTTTGTTTCTCCTGCTTCCCGCGTAATCTGCTTTGGAAATCTGGGTCTATCTCACCTGAGCGATAAGCTCCTCCTCTTTCTTCTTATCTCACCTGAGTGATAAGCTCCTCCTCTTTCTTCCTATCTCACCTGAGCGATAAACTCCTCCTCTTTCTTCTTATCTCACCTGAGCGATAAACTCCTCCTCTTTCTTCTTATCTCACCTGAGCGATAAGCTCCTCCTCTTTCTTCTTATCTCACCTGAGCGATAAACTCCTCATCTTTCTTCTTATCTCACCTGAGCGATAAACTCCTCCTCTCTCTTCTTATCTCACCTGAGCGATAAACTCCTCCCCTCTCTTCTTATCTCACCTGAGCGATAAGCTCCTCCTCTCTCTTCTTATCTCACCTGAGCGATAAGCTCCTCCTCTTTCTTCTTATCTCACCTGAGCGATAAACTCCTCCTCTTTCTTCTTTTCGCACCTGAGCGATAAACTCCTCCTCTCTCTTCTTATCCTCTCTCTTCTGGGGTAGTTAATTATACACATGTGTGTGTGTGTGTGTGTGTGTGTGTGTGTATGTGTGTGTGTGTATTTCACAGAGCAAACCTGAAAGCACATGCCGTACATCTCATCATGCAATTTGAATTTCAAACATGTGGGCATACTCATGTCAGCCTTGGCCACTTACACAGAGTCACCACTAGAGGGCACGCATGTGGTTGAAGTGAAACTATCCTGAAATTGAGTACGAGATTTTGTTTTATTTCTCCAATATCCAATCCAATTTAATTCAGTTCAATTTTATTTATATTCATGAGTACCACGTGACGTCACTGTGTTTAAGCGCCGCCATCTTTGTGTCCGAAAGTCTAGCTAAGCGCCGGTCACAACACAGACAATAGTCGGTCACAACCCGCAGAAAGTTAAAATGCCCTGCTTATGTTGTGCTGATGGATGCGACAATAGTCGCGAAAATTACCCAAAGAAACAATTTAATTGTATACCAAAAGATTTAGATCGGCGGAATAAATGGTTCGCTGCAAATTAGAAGAGACAACTGGCAGCCAACATCTAACTTCAGATTGTGCAGTCAACACTTTGTATCTTCCTGCACCACTATCCACGGACATGTTGATTTTGTGTTCAGAGCCTGGGAATGACTGACATGTTAAGTGAAATGCAGCACGTTGATACAATCGTGAATAATTGCTGTGTCTTATCAGAGCTAAACTCTTCTGAGCAAGCTAGAGTGCTAATAGTTAGCGAGCCGTTTAGCCCTTCACTAAAGGCTTTAGCTACACCTAGCTAGCCCACATTGGCACTCTTAACCACCACTAAAATAAATCGGTTGATAAATCGCTGTTTGAATTACTAAGATGTCATGTGATGACATACATATTTTTTGTCTCCAGATGCCATATCTTGGTGTCGTTCACCCATCCTGCAACTGCATATTGATGTACTTTTGAAAGCCTTCAGGCTATTTCCGGTGTATGGGGATGGATTGTGTACAAGATAAATATATATGTCGGGAAAGGACAGTTGGGGCAGACGTTTCGCAGACTTTAAGGGACAAAATAAAGTTGCCGATAATAAATATGGATCGCAGCCAATAATCAATGTTTTTTCTAAATATCGTTGTCTTTCTGCTTCATTCAGATGTGCTGTGTTCGTAGTCATGACTCTGTTCGTTGGCTAACTATGAAAGCTAACTAACTAACCACTAGAATTAGACAATACTACTTTTAAAAAGTCTAAATTTTAAGAACCTATCAATAGAAAACAATACCATTATTATATTTATATTATTATTATTATATTATTACTATATATTAATATATATGACTAACTAGCTACTATTGGGTACAAATACATTGGGAATAACGGTAGAGTTGGACACAAAGATGGCGGCAGGCTTCACGGAAGTGACGTCTTTGGTACTCATGAATAGCGCCAAAACAATAAAATTGTCTCAAGGCGCTTTACAGAGCCCAGGGTCTGAGCCCAATACTGGGAGGTCAAATCACTGCTCTCTCCCTCTCCCTCCCTCTTTCTCTCTCTCTCTCTCTCTCTCTCTCTATCTCTCTCTGTGTGTGTGTGTGTGTGTGTGTGTGTGTGTGTGTGTGTGTGTGTGTGTGTGAGGACCGTAGGGTATAAGTGTAAGGGGCTGGTCTCAATGGAGTAAAGTAGCTTTTGACTACAAAAGGCGATCAAGGAATGTCTCTCCCCCTTGGCTAAGTACATCTAGGCCTGGACACACACACACACACACACACGCGCACGCATGCATGCGCACACAAACACACGCACGCGCACACGCACACTCACACACGCATGCATGCACACACCAAGGTTATTATAGTTTTGCATTTTTCACTAGTTTTTATTTTTATTTCGTTTTTATTTTTTTTTTCAATTTCAATTTAGTTTTAATTAGTTTTTAAAGCGGGTTTGCTAGTTTAGTTTAGTTTCTATTTTTTGTAAATGCTTAGTTTCAGTTTAGTTTTTATTAGTTTCAGTATTAGTTTTAGTCTTTACCGTGGAATGCAACAGACCAAGGTAGGGCCAGTCAGGGAAGCTTAATTTTTTTGCTTGCAAAACAAAATGCTCAAAATGAATAGAAGATACAACCTATAATAAATAATATGTAATAAAAACTCACCAAACATACCATTTAAAAAAAAATATTCACTTAGGACAGATGAACAGCCATCCACAAAAAAGACAACTATGAAAGATCTGTGTCAGTCAGAATTTGCGCATGTCCTGTTGAAGCAGACAGGAGACAGCGAGACGATGAGACAGCGAGACGGTGAGGCAGCGATGAGCTGTGCCTCATCTCAGATTGCGCAATCCCTCACAAACTGGGTTGAGCGCATGCGTAGAACCTATTTACTCTTGCTGATCTGACGTAAAGCTGCAGTGAAAAAGCACGTAGAGGAGGCAAACAATACCTCTGCTTCAATGAAGGGAGCATGCGAGAGCCCACCGGTCGGGTTAATGCTTGTTCTACCGTTACTCTTCTTATATTTGACCTTGACTACGAAAATGAAAGATTCTATAGCTAAGCTAAAACATTCTTATAACTGGACTTTCAATCAAAACGTGAATTGATCAATAATGGGAGAATGCCGTAGCTAAAAGGTATGCTTCAAACGACGGGACAGAAGATAACTCAATCGACTTCTCACACCCAAAGCCAAATTGCTTTGAAAATATTTTGAACCTCAAGAATAGATATGGTTTTGGACGTACAGCGGAGACCCAGGGGGCCTGTGCAACTTCGTAAGAGTTCATATTCACGAGTGCATAATCACACATATTAACACGAGTTCATCACAAGCTAGCAGCTGCCAACTGTATGTAGCTACCTTACATACGGTAGGTAAGGTAGCTACATACAGTTGGCAGCTGCTAGCTTGTGTGTGATGTGTGTTTAAAGAATGCTGATATGAAAAACAACCAGTAGTCAATGTGCAAGCTGCCAATTGAATGGTGATTTAAGCTACTGTATTGGGTTTATATATTTGTAAATCTGACGCTGAAGTGCCTCACCAGTCACGAACCTCACCGCACTTTACTGTTCCAAGTAATCCCAAATAGGACTGTCGCTTTCTCCCGAATTTTGCCGCCATGAAACCAGGTGAGGGGCGTGTGTCGGTAGGAAAACTGTATGATCAGGGAAAGTGTATTAAAACCGGATGTCGTCACTTTAAGCCGGTCTCTGGTTGGATAAAGCTTTTCAGCAGAAATGGACAAGGACCTTTACTTTTTAGTTGAGAAGTTGTGTTGATCGCCTGGCATGCAAACGATCGGTTTTCTTTAAATTATTATTATTTTTGTGAAGTTATACGGCTTATGTGAATAAAGCTATCTACACAACTTTTTATATGTCTACATTGACTCGTTTAGTTGTTCATGTGGTACACGTAGGTCTTAACTGAAGCTAACGCTTAGACCAACAATCCATTGGAACACATAGTAGCTAGCTAGCCTCGCTGCTAATAAGTCTAACGTTAGCATGCTAATATGAATAGACCCATTATAGTCAGGTGGCTTAATGCTCAATTGACTTGTTAACCGGACTTTTACGAAGTCATACAACTAAACACACAAGTGACTTGTTAACCAAACTTTTACGAAGCTATATGACCAAACACAAAGCTAGCACTGTTAATTCCGCTATAGCTAGCCAGGTCAATTAGCTCGCCTAAGATACTGCAATTTAAGCTAACCAATTACCTCATTTCCCCCAAAACCCATCGATTACATGTGTTTGTGATGTGTAACATATATCCTTAATCAGTCATTCAAGTTATTAACGTTTATTTACCGCTAGCGATTACACGACACAAGGGTAATTCAATCGCTATTAATGTTGAACTTGAACTTCAACAACGTCACACAATATTAAAAGTCAGGCATCGGCATGGTTCCTACAGAATAAATCAAAGGTCCTTGTCCATTTCTGCTGAAAAGCTTTATCCAACCAGAGACCGGCTTAAAGTGACGACATCCGGTTTTAATACACTTTCCCTGATCATACAGTTTTCCTACCGACAGCGTGTACTAAAAGGGGTACGGCGGAAGATAGACTATGTATGAAATAAATTGACATCTATGAAATACATTGACAAAGACGAAAACTAAGGACATTTTCTCTATAATTCTATTTTATTTTAGTTAGTTTTGTAAAGACACAATACAGTTTCAGTTAGTTATCGTTTTTTTTTATAAAGCCTCGTTTTTATTTTTATTTCAGTTAACGAAAAAAAAAATCACACCTCGTTTTCGTTTTTTCGTTAGTTTTCGTTAACTATAATAACCTTGGCACACACACACGCACACACACACACACACACGCATGCATGCACACACAAACACACACACTCATGCATGCACACACAAACACACACACACACAGACGCACACACACACACACACGCACGCATGCATGCACACACACACACGCGCACAAACACGCACACACACACACACACACGTGATCCTGAGGTGTTAGTAGGGTCTCTCTCTCTCATCCTCTCCTCTCTCTCTCCCTCTCTCTCTCATCCTCTCCTCTCCTCTCTTTCTCTCCCTCTCTCCTCTCTCTCTCTCTCCCTCTCCTCTTTCTCGCTCTCTCTCTCTCTCTGTCTGTCTCTGTCCCTCTCCCCCTCTCTCTCTCTCATCCTCTCATCCTCTCCTCTCTCTCTCCCTCAATCCTGTCTCTCTCTCTTTCTCCCTCTCTCTCTCTCTCCTCTTTCTCTCTCTCTCTTTCTGTCAGTCTATGCAGAGCTTTGCTGCTCTAGTGTTTCCTTCAGGCAAAGTGGCATTAAGAAAACATCCAGAACTACCTGCACTGTCTCACCCCTCCACTGTCTCACCCCCTTTAACCATTTCTATCAACGGTATTTAATGATGACTATTCACATGAATGTAATGACTGTCCGTAGCGTACTGATGACACAAGCTACACTTTAATTTCAGTACTGAGTCGGTTTGAAGCAGTGTCTATCTAGGACTGTATTTTAGAACATGGAATATGACAACATTAACCACAATAACAACAACAACACCAAAAATAATAATAATAATAATAATAATAATAGCCTTCTGTTGTTTTGGACAGGAGTACACAGGCAGGATCAGATGTCACCATGCATCATAAGCAGCTGCAGCTGTTGGAATGGCTGTGCTCCACGAGGGGGCGGTATATACCAGGGAGCCCACAGGCCAGACTGCATCTGAGTGCCATCAACAGACCCTTCTGGAGCAGAGACATGAGAACTGATTATATGAATGAAATGTGATATGTGATATGTGATATGAAAGAGATGGTCTCTTGATGGTGTGTGTGTGTGTGTGTGTCTGTGTGTGTGTGTGTGTGCACTTCTTTTTCCTTTCTAGGTCGTTTTTCTAATTCTTATGTAAAGTAGTATTTGTTACACCATGTTCTTTATTGCTCTTAGCTTGACTGTTCTCTCCATTGTACGTCGCTTTGGACAAAAGCGTCTGCTAAATGACTAAATGTAAATGTAAATGTGTGTGTGTGTGTGTTATAGACAGGGAGAGAGAGAGCGCACATGTATGGGAGTGTGTGTTTGTGATGTGAAGGAGGTATTGTCTGTTGTCCAGGCTGAAGTGGATACACACACACACACACACACACACACACATAAACAGCAGCTGTGCTTTTCATTTAGAGGCAGCAGAGGCAGCATAAACACACACACACACACACACACACACACACACAAACACTCACACATTCACATCCACACACATTCACATCCACACACACACACACACACACACACACACACATTCACATCCACACACACACACACACTCACATCCACACACACACACACACACAAACACTCACACATCCACACACACACACACACACACACACACAAACACTCACACATCCGCACACGCACACACACACACACTCACATCCACACACACACACACCCACACACACACACACACACACACACACACATACACACACACACACATTCACATCCACACACACAGCAGGGCTTTGCTTCTCTTTCATGTGTTTATTCATCTCTCTCATCCCACTCCTGAATCTAAAACGGTGAACACAGCTCTCTCTCTCTAGTGAACACAGCTCTCTCTCTCTCTAGTGAACACAGCTCTCTCTCTCTCTAGTGAACACAGCTCTCTCTCTCTCTCTCTCTCTCTAGTGAACACAGCTCTCTCTCTCTCTCTCTAGTGAACACAGCTCTCTCTCTCTCTCTCTCTCTCTAGTGAACACAGCTCTCTCTCTCTCTCTCTCTCTAGTGAACACAGCTCTCTCTCTCTCTCTCTCTCTAGTGAACACAGCTCTCTCTCTCTCTCTCTCTAGTGAACACAGCTCTCTCTAGTGAACACAGCTCTCTCTCTCTCTCTCTAGTGAACACAGCTCTCTCTCTCTCTCTCTCTCTCTAGTGAACACAGCTCTCTCTCTCTCTCAATTTCAATTCAATTCAATTTTCAATTCAAAGAAGCTTTATTAGCATGAATGTTTTCAACACTATTGCCAAAGCTGATTCAATACATACATATTACATACACATACAGAATGACAAATATAATAAACAGAGTTGATTAAAAATAAATAAATAATAAACAATAAACATAACAATAAACAATAAACATACAGTTAGTTTGGCATTCTGTGGCCTTAATGGCTGTCCCTCAGGTTATGGCAGGCAGCCACATATCCGGCAGCTAGATTGGCTAAATCCCTGTCTTCCCCAAGTATGTATGGCAATTTTGCCTCGCCTGTGAGAGTTTGAAAGCCTGGGATGACCAGATTGAACCTATCAAATGAACCTTTTCTAATGGTTTCATATTTGTGGCATTCCGTGAGGAAGTGTACCTCTGTCTCCACGGCCCCCAGACTGCATTGTGAGCATAGCCTCTCCTCTCTGGGCAGCCAGGTCTGCCTGTGTCTGCCTCTTTCAATGGCGAGGTGGTGCTCACTGAGTCTGTACATTGTCAAGGTTTTCCTGAGTTTTGTGTCTTTTACTGTATTCAGGTAAGTAGCTGTTGAGTATTCACGTTTTAGGGTCAAATAACATTGTAATTTAGATTGTGTTTTGGTTGCTTCTTTCCAATAGGTAATATAATTTTCTTTTTCAGTGTTTGTAATTTGGTTGGGTCTAATTTTCCTGGCTACTGAGTCATTGTCCTGAGCCTCAGTGATGAGATTTGGTGCTAGGTCACTAAGTCTCAGGACAAGTTGGGTAAGGGGGCTCCTCCCTATATTCAGCTCTTGGCATTTCAGTGCTTGGTAGTGGAGTGAGTGGGGGTCGCTCATTTTTAAATGTTGCCAAAATTTGACAGCTCTTTTTTGAATATCAATAATTAGGGGGTATTGGCCTAATTCTGCCCTGCACGCATTGTTCGGTGTCTTCCTCTGTACCCGGAGGATGCTTTTGCAGAACTCTGCATGCAGGGCTTCGGTTGGATGTTTGTCCCAATTTGAAAAGTCACCTTTTGTTGCTGGACCCCACACCTCACAGCCATACAGTGCAATTGGTTCAATTACTGATTTGAATATCTTAAGCCAAATTCGAATTGGTATATCTAATTTAATTGACCTTTTGATGGCATAGAAAGCTCTTTTTGCCTTTTCTTTGAGTTCCTTTGCAGCCAAGCCAAAATTTCCTGTTGAGGTGAGGGTGATTCCTAAATAGGTGTAGTTGCATGTTTGATCAATTTTGGTGTTGCCTATGTAGCGCTCCCTTCGCTACTCTAAGTGATTAGCTAAGGGAGAATAGCTTAAAGTTCATATATATCTAGTTAATATTATGGGTCCCTGTTCCCTTGTGAATATAAATAAAACCCAACACAATGGCTTTATCTAGCGAATTATTATTATTATTATTATTATTATTATTATCAAATATCATATATAATACAAACAAACATTTAGAAAACTGATTCATAAACTCATAGTTGCCGACAAAAGGTCGCTTTCAAAATTAATATACACGTTGATAAACAAAACATATACCCACTCCAACAAAACTACAACTAACCTGGTAGGCGGTTAGCTTACCTGTTAGCTAGCTACAATGTTAAAGCTACCCCAAAACACACCCAATGTCCCCAACGTTACCGTAGCAGGTAAACACTCTCCTAACCCCCAAACGTAGCAGGCCTGGGTCGTCGCTAGCGTGCGTTGTGGCCGAAAACTTACTGGCCGCTTCACTATAGTCAGCAGCAAAAAGAAAAGACGTCACTCTACCTTGGGGTGGATGAATATTCGCCGACCAGTATGTGATTTCTCCGGTCAGTATGGATTCTCTCTGGTTATCGTCAGTGTCCCGTCAGGGATTGTTTTGCCAACAAGCCCAATAGTCCACACAACGAACGCAAAGTCCTATGGAAAAAACCGTGTTGCCTTCCTTGTCCTCCACGTCATACCTCGGGTTTCCTCTCTCAGGATTACAGACGCTTTCTTCCCTCTCCCGTTCTCACCCAATCAGCATTAATTAGATCCTCCACCAATCAGCACTCACTGACATAACTGGTTACTCGCCAGACTAGCACAGAAAAGATTAATAAGCAGTGTGGTATTTGCAGTTCCATACATTAAGCGAAACATATCAACAGCAGCAATAGAAACAATAAAACACACAACAGGTAGCAAAATAAATATCTTATGACAATAAACATATGTATTTTTAACCCTGTTACACCCTCCCCCTGGTATAATGTCTGTGTCCTCATCAGCACATTTTAAAGAAAATCATACTCCAATAGTACACCTTTAAGTATGGCCTATTTGAATTGTTATTCCTCCATGAATTATGGTAATAGCCTGATCCCTGGAACTTCCTGGTTTATCATAGGTTAACCTAACCACTGGTTTGACAGTTCTCCTGGGACGCGATTTCATGGGACTAGTAACTCGGTCCTTTGACCTGGGGGATCTTTGGGACTGTCTAACCACTCTAGGTATCGGTGTGCTGACTAACTTAGGCTCCCCTTCAGCACTACCTGATTCTTCAGACACCCTTTCCTGATCGGTTTGGCTGGGAATTACTTCAACTGGTTCCGGCTCACACTCTGATGATGCCGGTGCCTCAATCTGTGTATTATCATCATCACTTGGTAGAAAGACTCCAGGATTTGGAGGATCCCTATACCATCTCGGCAACTCTTCCCGACCGTCTTGAGATCTCTGTGCTATAAAGTAATCTGAATCAGAAGAATCAGATAACTCCTGTCCCTCTTTCCCAGCATTCGGAGTCTCATGGGTCTTCGCCATTTGCCTAAGGCGGGTGTCTGCTCTCGTCCTTGGTTTATGAGTCAATTCCTCTTCGAGGTCTAGTCCAGGCATCCTCACAAGGGTATTTATGGGGAGTAGATGGTCCCTGTGGATGGTCTTGACCACCCCTATTCCATCCTCTCGCTGTATCTGGAAAACAGGGAGATTAGGCATCTTCCCCACTATGACATATGGGCATGGGTTCCACCTGCTCTCCAGCTTGTGTTTCCCTCGCAGTCCAAGATTCCGTAACAGCACTCGGTCCCCAACCTCAAGAGACTGAACTCTCACTGTCTTGTCATACAGTCGCTTATTCCTCAAGTGTCTTTTGTCAGACACTTCAGTTGCAAGTTTGTAGGCCTCTTGTAAATCTTTTTTCAATTGCATAACATACCGTTCCTGACAAGCATCTTCCACTCCCTCTGGCGAAGTTCCAAAACACAGATCCCCAGGGAGCCTAGCCTCACGCCCAAACATTAAGTAGTATGGCGAGTATCCGGTGCTGTCACACTTGGTACTGTTGTAGGCATGGACTAAATAACTCACATGCTGACTCCAGCTGCGTTTTTTCCCTTGGTTTAATGTGCCAAGCATAGACAGCAGAGTTCTATTGAACCTTTCAGGTTGTGGATCACCTTGCGGGTGATATGGGGTGGTTCGCGACTTACGGATCCCCAATATTCCCAACATCTCTCTTATTAAGCGACTCTCAAAGTCCCTCCCTTGATCTGAATGGATCCTTGCCGGGAGTCCATAGTGTACAAAGAATTTCTCCAACAATACTTTGGCGACCACATGAGCCTTCTGGCTCCTTGTGGGAAACGCCTGAGCATATCTTGTGAAATGATCGGTCACTACTAAGACATTACTTATGCCCTTTGAGTCCGGCTCCATCGAGAGAAAGTCTATACACACCAAATCCATAGGCCCACTACTACTAATTTGTTGTAGCGCAGCAGCTCTCTGGCATGGTGACTTATAGGTGACACACTGTCCACAATTCTTTATGTATGTCTCTACATCTACGGACATCTTTGGCCAGAAGAACCGGCTCCGAATCAAGTTAATCGTCCGCTCAACCCCTAAATGTCCAAGGTCATCGTGGAGAGACCTTAGCACAACTTCCTGATATTGTTTAGGCAAGGCAAGCTGAACCACTTCCTCCCCACCAGCTCTTTTGGCCAGACGACACAGTAGTCCATCCTTCATGGTCAATTTCCCTAGTTCTCTCTTCATACAGGTCAGGCCCTGACTGGGCTCTGTACTCCCAAACCATTTCCCACTCTTAACGGCCTGTATTGTGGGTCCTATCAAGTCATCCTGTTCTTGAGCTTCCTTCAGCTCTTGCCTGGACACCTGGTCTAAAGAGGTCGCCCTCAACTGTGTTGGAAAACTGTAGATATCTGGCACACAGCCTGGAGCGGCACCCAACTGATCAACATATCTGACATGACCACTCAGCTGTACACCAACACAGTGGCAGATGGACTTAATACAATCTTCGGGTATGGTCACCCATTCATCAAGCTTTTCCTCATCAAACATGTTCCTTGATAACAAGTCTGCATCTGTGTTCTGACGGCCTGGACGGTACTGGAGGTCGAACTCATAAGTGGACAGTGCAGCCAACCACCTGTGTCCAACAGCATTCAGCTTAGCTGTTGTAAGAACATAAGTGAGCGGATTGTTATCTGTACGGACGGTAAACCTAGCTCCATACAAATAATCATGCAGTTTATCCACCACAGCCCACTTCAAAGAAAGGAACTCCAACTGATGGATATGATAGTTCCTTTCGGATGGCTTGAGCTTTCGGCTGGCAAAGGCCACTGGTTTAAGGCCCTCAGGATACTCCTGATAAAGAACTGCACCCAACCCCTTAAGGCTGGCGTCCACATGCAAGATGTACGGTTTTTGGGGGTCCGCAAAAGCCAATACTGGCGCATGTGTCAAACAATGAATGATTTGATGAAACGCTTCATCACACTCTTGGTCCCATCGTGAACCAAACGGTTCAGACTCCTTCATATAAGTTTTATTTGAATCGGGGGCAGGTTTTATGCTTTTCTGTCTTGGACCATAACCTTTGGTGATTTCAGTCAAAGGTCTGACAATAGCTGCATATTTGGCAATAAACCTACGGTAGTAACCGCAGAAGCCCAGGAAAGACTGTAAGGTTTTTAAGTTTGTAGGCTTGGGCCAATGTGTAACAGCCTCAATCTTTGAAGGGTCCGGCGACACCCCTTCCACTGAAACAATGTGCCCTAGATATTTAACCTCCTGCAAACAAATCTGGTACTTGTCAGGGGACAGCTTTAACCCCACTTCTCCTAGCCTATCTAACACCTTCAACAATCTCTCCTCATGCTCTTCAAGCGACCTGCCAAACACAATCAGGTCATCCAGGTACACAATCACCTGGAGCAGATTCATATCCCCCACAGCTTTCTCCATCAGTCTTTGAAAGGTCGCTGGGGCCCCAGTAATCCCTTGCGGCATCCTCTCAAATTCAAAGAAACCTAAGGGGCATATAAAGGCTGTCTTTTCTTGGTCTTCCTTATTCATGGCTATCTGGTAATAGCCGCTCCGAAGGTCAAGGACCGAGAACCACTTACTCCCAGACAATACATTCAACACCTCATCAATACATGGAGTTGTATATTGATCTGGAACAGTCCTACTATTAAGTAGGCGGTAGTCTATGCACATCCTTACCGCACCATTCTTCTTTCTTACTATAACTATTGGTGAGGCATAAGGACTGCGGGATTCCTTGATTATGCCTGCTTGAAGCAAGTCCTGCAAGTGTTTTCTTACATCCTCTATGTCAGCAGGTGTGAGACGTCGCGACCGCTGACGAAATGGCCGGGCATCCATCAGCCTGATTCGATGCTCAACTCCTTTGGCTAAGCCAACATCCCAGTCATGAAGGGAAAAAACATGGGATCTTTGTGACAGCTTTGCTCGCAATCGTTCTTTCCATTCCTCAGTGACTGGCGAGTCTCCAAAGCTAATCAAACCAGCATCGAATACATCTGAAGTAGCAGGCATCTCAGAGGAGATAGTAGTTACCGAATCTATGAGATGTAGGTTACCCACTACAGTACCCACTGGTATGGCTGTTTCTCTTAAGGATTCGTTCTTCACCAGGACCCGGCAGCTGTGGGTGTATAATGCCCGGCCTGGCACCACCATCGGCTTAAGCAGGACCCCGGCTGGAAGTGGAGCAACAGTAGATGCATCAACCATAAGTATTTCTCCATCCACTTTGGACTTTAATTCCACTTCACAAGCTACATCTGCTTCCTGACCAGGAGCCAGCATCAAAGAGCCAGGGCCCTGCCATTTCACACAACCAACTTCATCCTCAGTTTGTACACTGAGCTGACAGCTGGTGGATGAAAACGGCTTCTGGCTTACAAAAGCACTTTGACCAAAGGTTTGCGTGACATCCACTCCATCCTCTCTACACTGCTGCACCAATCGTTTAACATGGTTGGCGTTTGTTCCAATTATGATAGAAATTTGGTCAGAGGTGTGAGGAGTTGGGCAGATGAGAGCAAGAACAGAAACAGTCTTGCAAGAACCAACAAGTTCGGCTGGGTACTCCACATCTACTACCACATAACCCCGATATGGATAACTAGACTTGGAGTCACTTAAGCCCCATAAATTCAATCCTGAAACTGGGAAAATAGGAACATCCGACAGATGTTGCTGGTACCAGCATTCAAAGATGATAGTGACTTGGGAGCCACTGTCTAGTAATGCTTTGCATGAGTTACCATTCACCCTCAAGGGTACAATACTAGGTGGACCAACTAAACCATCGGGAATGTGTGAAGCCTTCAGGGTGGTCACAGCACTCTTTTTGACCTCACAATTCACTCTTGAGCTTTTATCTGCTTGATTGTCTCTGGCAATTCTCAGGGCCTGAATTAACTTCCTAATAACTTTACCCTGATTTGCAGAGTTTGGGCATTTCGCTGCAAAGTGTCCATCCTCTCCGCATCTATAACAAACTGCTCTTCCACTGGAGACCTTCTGGGAGGGTTATCTGTTCGCCTAGGTTCTACAGCAGAAACTGAAACTGATGGCTCTTGTTCAGTAATTTTGTTATCTAACTGCTGCTGCAGTCGCTGGACCTGTTTCTTTAGAGCTGTGACTTCCGCTTCCCGTTGGACTCCTGTTGCCATGGCAGAGGCCACTGATACTTTTGCACTCTCTTGTCCAAATGGGAGGGGCTTCACTGCCACCGCTGCTACTAGGGATTTCAATTCTTTCATCTCTGACTTCAAGCTCTGCATTTCAGACAACTTCCAATCCATGCCCGACTGTGCTTGCACCCAGTTTACAGACGACACTAGTTTTGCTCTTGAAGCTTCATATTCCTCCTCCACGCGTATTTCTTTCAGGAGCTGCAGAAAGGTTGGCGGGTTGCTTTTCCTTTCTCTTACTCTGAGATTCACTAGCATTATGTCAGAAGATACTGCTCCCCTTAATAGCTGTTCCACTCGTGCTTTGTCAACACAAGCGTTAGGCAGCCCATCTCTCTCAACTACTTTCAGCAAAGAATGCTCAAGACGCCTCAGGAACTCTGACAACTTCTCACCTTCTCGCTGCTTCATTAATCTAAAAGCAAAGTACAAATCATCACCTGATTCAGCTGACCCAAAGGCATCCTCAAGAGACTCTAGACACTGTTCAGGAGTGACATCTACATTTGCTACTCGCGCTGCTTTAACTATTTCAAGGGCTGGCCCTTTAAGGCTCTCCATGAGTCGTTTTCGTTTTTCTTTACGGGAACAGTCAGACTCCTCAATCATGAGGTGGGCTTGATCCTTCCATTGCTCAAATGATTCTTCACCAGCTGGTGTGGGCAGTAGGCCAGAAAAGAGACGAAGACGCCTATAGCTACCACCCTCCCCTGAGGGCTTTCTGGCCTTCTCAAACAACTCTCCAACTGCTCTCAAGACAGACTCGGTTGAGCCTGAAGCAGGACTTGCAAGAGAAAACAAAGACGGCAAGTCTTCTACAGTCTTGCCTTCAGCTTCAAGCAAATGTTCTAATTTGCCCTTTAAGTCTGACAGTGGAGGTGGTGCTTCCTCAAGCAAAGCAGGCTCACTCAGTATGATTGGCCATGGCTCAGTCTCATCACTAGGGATCACCTCTGTGGGAACACGTTCTTGAGGTATAGGCTCTTTGCATTCACATAATACAATCAAGCTTTTAAGTTCAGCATTGAATGTTCTCCCTCTGACACGCACCCGTCCCAAGCATTTAACTGACTCCAAAGTTTCTTCTATCTTCTCAGTCTCAATGCCTTCAGGAACTACCACAAGTAAAGCCTGTGCTTCACTAATGCCCATGCCACGGCACCATCCCTTCAGTTCTATCCTTAACTTGGCCCGGTCAGTCATTTTACTCATTTATTTCACAAAAAATTAGAGGGGAAAAAAACTACTAGAAACCCAAAATAAGTTCTCACTGGAGCCTCCATTTATGTAGCGCTCCCTTCGCTACTCTAAGTGATTAGCTAAGGGAGAATAGCTTAAAGTTCATATATATCTAGTTAATATTATGGGTCCCTGTTCCCTTGTGAATATAAATAAAACCCAACACAATGGCTTTATCTAGCGAATTATTATTATTATTATTATTATCAAATATCATATATAATACAAACAAACATTTAGAAAACTGATTCATAAACTCATAGTTGCCGACAAAAGGTCGCTTTCAAAATTAATATACACGTTGATAAACAAAACATATACCCACTCCAACAAAGCTACAACTAACCTGGTAGGCGGTTAGCTTACCTGTTAGCTAGCTACAATGTTAAAGCTACCCCAAAACACACCCAATGTCCCCAACGTTACCGTAGCAGGTAAACACTCTCCTAACCCCCAAACGTAGCAGGCCTGGGTCGTCGCTAGCGTGCGTTGTGGCCGAAAACTTACTGGCCGCTTCACTATAGTCAGCAGCAAAAAGAAAAGACGTCACTCTACCTTGGGGTGGATGAATATTCGCCGACCAGTATGTGATTTCTCCGGTCAGTATGGATTCTCTCTGGTTATCGTCAGTGTCCCGTCAGGGATTGTTTTGCCAACAAGCCCAATAGTCCACACAACGAACGCAAAGTCCTATGGAAAAAACCGTGTTGCCTTCCTTGTCCTCCACGTCATACCTCGGGTTTCCTCTCTCAGGATTACAGACGCTTTCTTCCCTCTCCCGTTCTCACCCAATCAGCATTAATTAGATCCTCCACCAATCAGCACTCACTGACATAACTGGTTACTCGCCAGACTAGCACAGAAAAGATTAATAAGCAGTGTGGTATTTGCAGTTCCATACATTAAGCGAAACATATCAACAGCAGCAATAGAAACAATAAAACACACAACAGGTAGCAAAATAAATATCTTATGACAATAAACATATGTATTTTTAACCCTGTTACACCTATTTTAAAGTTGTCAGTGTTTCCCTGTAGCCTGGAACGTTTTCTAAAGACAAGGACTTTATAAAGACAAGGGATTAATTTTTAGGGCCCACGTCTGGCAAAAGTTTGCCACTTTGTCCATGTGGTGTTGCAAGCCTTCTTTGGATGGTGACAGCAGAACTAGGTCATCAGCATAAAGTAAACACTTGACCTCTGTGTCTTGCAGTGCAAGTCCTGGGCCTGCAGAGTGCTGTATTGTGTTTGCCAATTCATTTATGTAAATATTGAAAAGTGTTGGTGATAGTGGGCAGCCTTGTCTCACACCCCGTTCCTGGGAGAAGAATTCTGTGTGTTTATTCCCAATTCTAATTGCACATTTGTTGTTTGAGTACATTGTTTTTATTATTTTGAAAGTTTTCCCCCCTATACCAGTTTCAAGAAGTTTGAAGAATAATCCATTGTGCCAAATTGAATCAAAGGCTTTTTGGAAGTCTATAAAGCAAGCAAATATTTTTGTCTTGTTTTGGTGTACATATTTGTCTATCAAGGTATGTAGGGTGAAAATATGGTCTGATGTTCTACATTTTGGTAAGAATCCTATCTGGCTTCTACTGAGGGCATTGTGCTCGATAAGGAAGTTGATGATTCTCTGATTTAAGATACTACAAAATAACTTCCCCAGGTTACTGCTTACACAGATGCCCCTGTAATTATTGGGGTCAGATTTGTCTCCACTTTTGAATAGGGGTGTAATGAGTCCTTTGTTCCAGACGTCAGGGAAGTATCCGACACTCAGAATGAAGTTAAACTATTTTAAAATAGCCAGACGGAGGTTGTGGCTTATGTTTGTGAGCATTTCGTTGAGGATGCCATCAGGCCCACATGCCTTTTTTGGCTGTAGGCCTTGGAGTTTTTCTGTCAATTCTGTATCTGTGATTGGATAGTCTAGTGGGTTTTGATATTCATTAATTGTGTTCTCCATATCAATCATTTTTTGGTAGATTTCGGTTTGTTCTGGGTTCCTGCCACATTTGCTATAGAGATTTTCAAAGTGGCTTTTCCATATCTCTCCATCTTGTATGGCAAGTTCCTCATGCTTCTTTTTGTTAAGTGTATTCCAATTTTTCCAGAAATTGTTTGAATCTATAGATTCTTCAATTTTCTTTAGCTGATTTTGGGTGAACTGTTCTCTCTTCTTTCTGAGTGTGTTTTTATATTTTTTGAGCTCGTTGAAATAATTAAGTCGTAAACCAGGGTCATTAGGGCGTCTGTGCTTTTGGTTTGACAGAAGCCTGACATTCTTTCTAATGGCTTTGCAATCTCTATCAAACCATTTTTCATTTTCTTGGCTATTCTTATGAGTTCTGTTAGTTGTTTTAAGACAAGAAATTGATGCTGTGTGATTGAAAATGTTATTCAAGCTTTCAACCGCATAGTTCACGCCCTCCTTATTGTATAGGTAAGTATTGTTCAAAAATGTTTCTATCAGAGGACTGACTTGGGGATGGCATATTGCCTTCAGGTAATCCTCTTTACTGTTTTCGGTCCATTTATATTTTTCTCTGATGTTATAGAGTTTGCTGGGTCTTGTAAATATGCTAGTATTTTTGATAATTTTAAAATATACCGTGATTTGACTATGATCTGACAAAGGTGTTTGTGGTTTGACCGTAAATGCTCTGAAAGTGAATGGATCCAAATCTGTAATCATATAATCAACAGTTGAGCTGCCAAGTGATGAGCTGTAGGTGTACCTCCCAAAGGAGTCCCCTCGCACCCTACCATTGAGCATGTACAGACCAAGGTTTTTACAGAGTTCTATAAGTGATTTTCCATTTTTGTTAATAATTTTGTCGGAAGTGTTACGGAAGTGTAGGTTCATCAGGTCTTGTGGGAAGCTGCTGCCAAGTATGTGGTTATTGCCATCATCTGAGGTGAAGTCAGGTAGAGATCCTGTTCTAGCATTTAAGTCACCGCAGATCAGCACTTTTCCCTGGGCCTGAAAGTCGTTTATCTGACTATGGAGATTCTCAAAGATCTCCTCATTGTAGTAGGGAGATTCAGAGGGGGGAATGTAAAGAGCACAAAGGAAAATGTCGCTCTCAGTCTGTGTTAGTTTTTTGTTGATTTTTAGCCAGACATGTGACTCCTCTATTTTGCTGGTAGTGATGAAATTTGCTATTTCAGTTTTGTACCAAATAATTATGCCCCCTGAATCTCTCCCACGGGTGACTTTTGAGTGTTTTCTAGATGAAATGACTATTTCACAATAACCTGTTGGGCAGAGAGTCATTTCACCGTTTCTGCACCATGTTTCCTGAAGGATTATAATATCCATGTTTTCTATATTCTTCTTAAATTCCAGGGCTGTAGTTTTAAATCCAAAGCTCGAAGATTTAATACCCTGAATATTCCATAGTGTAACCGTCAAAGATTTCATTTGTATGGAAGGATTTAACAACATTTTTAACAAGATTCATCATCTCAACAATGAACAAAACCTAAAATTAGAAATTCTTTTTTTGTTTTTTTTTGTTAATATAATAATAATAATATTGACATTCCTTGTCCCTTTTTTGTTAATCAGTTATCCTAAATTACTCACGCTAGTCCATCAGATGTGTGCATATGATGCCAAGCAGTTCTCTGATCTCCTCCAGTTTGCTTTTGCTGGGTCTGTTTGCTTCACTCAGCACTGCAGCATAGCTGGGTTGCCTTGGCTGCTCCAGCTTGTGGGGTGCCTGCATGAGGGCCTGTTGCCAGCTTGCCGGGGGGATGGGGTGGTTACCATGAAGCACGGACGTTGGTTGGTGCTCCAGTTCCTGATGCTGCTGATGTTGTGGCTGAGACAGATGGTCTTGGTGTGGCGGCCTGGAGCGTTGGTTAAGTTGCTCGGGGGGCTTCTGATGCCATGTGGGGCGCTGGGGTGAAAATTGTGGGGGCTTTTGGTGTCTGTGCCGGGTTGCAGGGTTTCGAGGCCTTCCATGCTGGGGTGTGTGGTATGTCCTGGGCATAGAATGGTGGATGTAATGGGGTTCAGGGGGGGAGGATCTGGCGGCCTGGGGAGGCGTGGTGGCTTTTTTGTTGAGACTGCGGCCAAGGGCAACATCTTTCAGTGTTCTCGCAAATATGCTGATCACATCCTTGTGGAGGTGGACATGGTCATGCAGGCTGTGGAGACCAAGAGTGGGGTGGTGTGCCAGGTGGACATTTGGCATGAGGGCACATCCTCGGGAGATGGCTGCGTTTACCATTTGTATGGTGTCTGGGTGGAAATCTGCTCTTGGAAGTATGGTGGAAATTACTATTTTGGCTGTAGGAAATGTCTCTGATCCTTTCTCTGCCATTCTTATGATGGACTCTGCCACACGTTCCTGCTGTGTCCTCAGGTCATTTGTACCCACATGGATGATGATGTGGGTGGGTTCTCCTAAGTGGTTCTTGTTCAATTGTTCAATTACATCTTTTGTTTTGGGGCACCAAATTTTAGTAGCCTTTTGACCAGGAAAAAGTCGCTGTTCATTGATAAACTTCCCATTGGAGTCAATTAGGATGGCTACTTCTGCAGATCTGGTTGTCTGTTCCTGGCTGATGGAGAGAGGCTTGTGGGTATCTGCACTGGATGGTGACAATGATGTTGCTTGGGGAGGGAGCTGCCTTGCTGCTGTGGTGTTGGGTGCTAGTGCCTGTGTGGTAGTTGGTGTGTTGGGGGCTGGCGTCTGTGTGGTAGCTGGTGTGTTGGGTGCTCTTGTCTGTGTGGTAGGTGGAGTTTTGGGTGCTGGTGTCTGTGATGTGGGTGGAGTTTTGGGTGCTGGTGTCTGTGTGGTGGCTGGTGTCTGTGTGGTAACTGAGGTGTTGGGTGCTGGTGTGTGTCGGTGTGGAATGGTGTGAGTATGGCCCGTCGTCTCCTCTCTATGACCCTCCAGTGCTTCGTTTCTCAGGAACTGTTCCTCTCTGACATCTCGCAGCTGTCTCCTCAGGGTCTCCCTGTCCTGTTGCAGTTCTGAGATCTGTCCCCTTAGCTCCTTCACCCATGCCGTGAACTCCTGTTTTAGGTGGTGGAACTGTACCTCTAGATATTGGTTGGATGTAGTGTACAGGTGTAGCTGTTCTCTGAGCTCCACTACCTCAACTTCCTGCAGGGATAGGCTGTTCTTTAACTGCGTGACAGACTGCTCCAGTTGTGTAGAACAGTCAATGCCGAGTTCCTCCTCCTCTTCTTCCTCTGTGCTGTTTGTATTTGCACTGGCTGTCTCAGGCTGCTTGATTGATTTAGCTCCTTTCTCTGACTCTGCCAGTCTCTTTAAAAGGTCAAAGTCTTTCTTGACAGAGATCAGACTTGCCTCACTCCCTTGAAACATAACAGTTCCAGTTTGGTAAATATTTACAGTGAGGAAGGTATTGTTATTGCCCCCCTCTTTGTTGATCTGTATCCTTTGCATATTCCCCGTTTCTTGTAGAACCTGTAGTGTTTGCAAATGGCTCTGTGCCATGAATCACAGTCATCTGTGTGTAGGAGCAGGTTTGTTGTAGTGGGCTTGCCTCCTATTTGAGCCGTGTCTGACCATAAATTCTCTGGATTATCCATGAGAAAGTTCTGTTTGTAGGTTCTTTTGTCATTTGCATTCTTGATTGTTTTTGGATAAATTATGGAATGTGGGAGGGGCATTCCACTAGAGGCTGCTGACAATGGGCTCTATGCACGCCAGTAGAACGTTCACGACAATGCCAAATAATACGGCTCACTTACTTCCGGTTTACTTCCTAGTAACTGTCAGTGAGACTTGCAAGCACAGATTACAGCAGAGAACTTCAACAAAGTAGCGTTACATAATGTATAGGCTATATCGAATCATATACTTAAACATGTTAAGTCATACATTCTTAACTTGGATGAAAGAATATTCAACCTTCACAGATACTAACGATCAGGCTTGGGGAGTAACGGAATACATGGAACAGCGTTACGTAATTAGCATACAAAAAAAGTGAACTGTATTCCGGTACAGCTACAAATAAAGAAGACGTAATTAGATTACAGATACTTTTAGCAAAAATTGGGATTATTAACAGGATTACAAATAGATTTAAAAATGCAGAACATTATACCATCATTCACATGCGCACTTTACAACACGTCACGAGAAGACAACAGAGAAAAAAGGTCCATATGATGACCTCGAGTTCAAAAAATGCTTTCCCTGGCTGGAAATATCGACACTATTTTGTCCTCAAAGCTGAAAGTGGGAAGAACATAACAATGCAGTGCACCTTATGGTTACACGCGGTGAAAATACTTTCGTTGTCCAAGGACTCCACGTCAAATGTCATGAAGCATTACAGGCAAGACCAACACTGCTAACGTCTACACAGACATCCGGTTAGCTTAAGGTTAAAGTTGGTTAGCTAACTTGTTAGTATTGATTGCCTACTAACGTTATAAAAAAGGGGGACTTTGGATAAAACACAAGCCCCTGACCGAAATATATTCGTGGCAGTTTAATTGAAGTTTCAGCGTGATGTGTGACTGAGTAACATCTGTTTATTAACAAAGCAAGTTGGGCTATATGTAAGTTAAATGCGCAACGTTACCGCGACTTTCACTCAAATAACATTTAAACAGCATATTTAAACTATAATACTATACTACTCTTTAGGTCTGCCCTACATTTCAACTTGGAACCCGTAGTCCTACTGTCAGCATTTACTTAAAATGTATTCTCTTTATCAGTTCAGAAAGTGGACACTTGATTCATTAAAAATACTGTCTATGCTCTAAATCTGTGCCGATTTTGTTTTTTACTAGCCTATGCTTTGTAAACTGTGGTGTTGTGCACTTTCCATGTAGAGGAGGCTGGTTTGCATAATGACAAGCATATTTGTCTTTAAAAAACACTCAGCAGAGGGCAGGTTTAATTGTTAAAACTTGGCTTCCTCTTTTTCTTTTCTAAGGTTACATTGTGCTGTTGATTTACAGATTACGCTTAAGTGAAAGCCATCTTATTGATGTCTCTTTTCTGTTGTCTTCATTTGCAAATTTGCCATTGAGGTAATCCAGGTAATCAGTAATTGTATCGGAATACATTTTTAAAGTAATCCTCCAAACCCTGCTAACGATACTATCGCTGTGGTAGAGCAATGTTTAGACTACACACATTAGCCTACAACTAGCTAGTTAACCGTGACGATACAAAAATACAAGAATGACAGTCTCATCTTCGTATTCGTGGATGTAGGAGGAGGCGTACATTTTAAAACCCTTCTCCAGTTTGCTACTGGGTGCCTTTGATGAAGATTTACATAATGAACGTCATTAATTGTGAGTTTTGACAGCTCCGTCAGGCATCGCGTAAGAAACAGCGCTATTCTTTCAAAGTAGCGTGAGCGCCGGAAGTAAGTGAGCCGTATTATTTGGCATTGTCGTCAACGTTCTACTGGCGTGCATAGAGCCCATTCCATTTTCTCAACTGTCACTCAACTGTCACTCAACTGTCACTGACTGTTAGCTTTGTTAGCTTGATAGGCTATTAGCCCTGTCTATCAGAGGCAGAAAATAATCTGATTTCTTTCTGAAATCCTACAGAATATAAAGCAAATGGAAGCTCACCACTCTCTCCTCCTGCTGATTTTCGGATGGTTACTGTTTGGATGGTGTTTGTATTCCTTTTCTTTTTTTCAATGTCCTTTGGCCTTTTAGCTTCAAGCTGTTTGAGTTAGTTAGCTGCTGCTTAGCTGCTGCTGTTCCTCTTTGGCCTTGTGGCTTGGAGATGTTCTCCTCTCAGTCAGATCAGGAGGAAAGAAAAAATTCCAATGTAGCACATTCCTGATCCTCTGTTCTTCCTCTTTGATATCGAGTGTCCTATCTTAGGTTTCGAACATTTTTAAGATGTGAAAACTTGAAAAAAATGTAAATCTTTCAAGAGCTCTGGCTGAGCATGACTGGCTGGCTCTCTCTCTCTCTCTCTCTCTCTAGTGAACACAGCTCTCTCTCTCTCTCTCTCTAGTGAACACAGCTCTCTCTCTCTAGTGAACACAGCTCTCTCTCTCTCTCTCTAGTGAACACAGCTCTCTCTCTCTAGTGAACACAGCTCTCTCTCTCTCTCTCTCTAGTGAACACAGCTCTCTCTCTCTCTCTCTCTCTCTAGTGAACACAGCTCTCTCTCTCTCTCTCTCTCTCTAGTGAACACAGCTCTCTCTCTCTCTCTCTCTAGTGAACACAGCTCTCTCTCTCTCTCTCGCTCTCTCTCTCTAGTGAACACAGCTCTCTCTCTCTCTCTCTCTCTCTAGTGAACACAGCTCTCTCTCTCTCTAGTGAACACAGCTCTCTCTCTCTCTCTCTCTCTCTCTAGTGAACACAGCTCTCTCTCTAGTGAACACAGCTCTCTCTCTCTCTCTCTCTCTCTAGTGAACACAGCTCTGTGGCCTTCTTGTAGAGTGTAACACACACACACACACACACACACACACACACACACACACACACACTGCCTTTGTGAGTGTACTGAACGCAGCCTCAGTGAATGCCGTGTGTAATCACACTTGTGGTGCTGTGCTCTCTGACTGAGGTGCTTACACACACACACACACACACACATACACACACTCATACTCACACACACACACAGACACACACACACACACACACAAACAAACACTCATACTCACATACACACATGTTACATAGTCCTGGGTTTCTGGTTGCTTCCTGCTTTGGTCTGCCCAGGACTATGTAACACACACACACACACACACACACACACACACACACACACACACACACACTCATATTCACACACACACACACACACACACACACTCATATTCACACACACACACACACACAGACACACTCATCACATACACACACACACTCATTTTCACACACACACTGTGGCATCACGGTGGGCCAGCTAGCAGAGGGGTGTGGTGTCCGTGTGGAGGTCTGGCTGCCACACCACAAGATGGCTGCCAGTGGCACTACATCTCCCAGAATGCAGCAGCACCCAACCAGGTGTAGGTGCTTAAGGCACCTGATGGACGAAGCATTTAAGACATGTGGTGCCTATTGTGAGAGGGCGAGCCACGAGAGCAGGAAGAGCCAGAAGGGAGAACAGAGAGCACTTGATGTGCGGGTGAAGCCGTTGTGGAAACGCTTGCTGAAGCGCTTGCTAAGCCGCATCCGGAAGGGGGAAGGCTAGCCCCAAGCCGGGAAGGACCTGGACGGAGGAACTTTAAGCTGCAACTACAGTGGGTGGGATGTAATTGAGGAGCAACTTTATGAAGCCTATGTTTTTGCCTTTGAAGAACTTTTATGTTTGCTTCCTGAAAGACTTTGTGTTGGTGAATAAACCTGATCCTCGTTTGAAAGCACTTTTGCCTGCTCTGTCCTGTTAATTACGCACTGCCCTACACCCAGCTCAGTGGTAAAGCCTCTCATGATACCACAACACACACACACACTCATTCACACACACACACACACACACACACACACACACACACATACACACAGACACACTCATCACATACACACACACACACTCATATTCACACACACACACACACACACACACACTCATATTCACACACACGCACACACACACACACACTCATATTCACACACACACACACACACTCATATTCACACACACACACACACATACACACACACACACTCATATTCACACACACATACACACACACACACACACTCATATTCACACACATACACACACACACTCATACTCACACACACACACACACTCATACTCACACACACACACAGACACACTCATCACATACACACACACACTCACACACACACACACACACTCTTGCAGTGTGTAATCACACTTGTGGTGCCGTGCTCTCTGACTGAGGTGCTTAAGCGGCCTCCTTAAGAGGCTTAAGACCAGGAGGCCTCCGGATTACCGGGGTGGCTGAGGGCCCTCTGGTGACTCAGAGTACACACACACACACACACACACACACACACACACACACAAACTCACACACACACACACACACACACACGCTCACTTCACACACACACATTCATATACGTATGTGCGCACACAAACACACACACACACATACATACACATTCACATATGCACACACACAGAGGGAGAGAAAGAGAGAAAAGCAGCCAAGCAGAACTGGTTCAGACAGACGGGTTAAGAAGCATACACACACACACACACACACACACACACACACACACACACACACAGAAGCTGCCTGTTATGCTTGTTTGCATTCAGGGTGGGAACCTTTTTTTCTAACTGTTAGTCCTGTAACTGCACGGATATATAGATATATAGGGTGTCCCCGTGACTTATATCTGGCCCTGATGGACACTTCATATGTGGGCTGTAGGCTGCCATGCAAGTCCTTTTGAAGAATAGTACCTGCCAGATCCATGTTAATTCAAAGGTAAACAGTCACACACACACACACACACACACACACACACACACACAGGCAAACAGTATCACTTAGCCTGGGGTGTGGGAGAGGTCTCACCTGGTGGCAGGTGTCCCAGGTGCACCGCTGCCTTTGAGACCGGCGCCAGCACTGTATACAAGTCATCTACTACATTTCCCACAATGCCACTGGCGCCAGCACTGTATACAAGTCATCTACTACATTTCCCACAATGCCACCGGCGCCAGCACTGTATACAAGTGATCTACTACATTTCCCACAATGCCACCGGCGTCAGCACTGTATAGCATAGACATATATAGATCATATACTGTATATATATAGACATATATATACCTTTATATGTCTATGCCGTATAGCACTGTATAGAAGTGATTTACTACATCTCCCACAATGCCACAGCACTGAATAGAAGGGCTCTACTACATCTCCCACAATGCCACAGCACTGTATAGAAGGGCTCTACTTTATCTACCTGCTGCTTAAGGACCATCTGTAGGGATCACTTCTGCTGATCTAGTCCACACACACTTATCTGCCGTGTGTGTGTGTGTGTTTGTATGTTTGAGTGTTTACATATGTGCGTGTGGGTGTTAGTGGGTATCTGTGTGTGTGTGTGTGTGTGTGTATGTGTATGTGTGTGTGTAGGTATGTGTGAATGTATGTGTGTATATTTGTTTCATTGTGTGTGACAGAGACACAGTGAGTACATGTATGTGTGTTTGCGTGCACGGGATAGAGAGACAGAAAAGGAGAGAGAGAGAGAGCTTGTGTGTGTGTGTGTGTGTGTGTGTGTGTGAGAGAGAGAGCTGGAGAGGGCTGTTTGATGTCAGTATGGTTGGCTGGGTGTGGTGGGGGAGGGGGCTAATGCTCCTCATATGGCCAACCTGGCAGGAGAGGCAGTGTGTGTGTGTGCGTGTGTGTGTGTGTGTGTATCGTGTGTATCGTGTGTATCGTGTGAGTATGTGAGTTGTGTGAGTGTGTTTGAGAATGTGTCTGAGAGTTGTGTGAGGGTGTGCATGTAAGTGTGTGTGTGTGTGTGTGTGTGTGTGTTTGAGTGTCTGTATGAGTGTATTGCGAGTGTGTGTGTGTTGTGTAAATGTGTATGTAAGTGTGAGTGTGTTGAGAGTGTGACAATGAGTTTTGTGTGTGTGTGTGTGTGTGTGTGTGTGTGTGTGTGTGTGTGTGCCCCCCTCATAAGGGCAGTCTGGCAGGAGAAAGGCGGCTTTGGAGACAGATAAAAGACCTCCGCTGCACTGTCTGACTTTAAAGAGAGAGAGAGAGGGAGGGAAGGAGGGAGAGAGAGAGAGAGAGAGAGGGAGGGAGGGAGAGAGCGAGAGGTGGAAAAAGAGAGAGCATCGTAGGAAGAGATGAAAAAGACTTAAGTAAGGGTGAAGAGAGAGACAGGAGAGATGATAGAGAGATGAAGTGAAGAGAGAGAGAGAGATGATAGAGAGATGAAGGGAAGAGAGAGACAGGGAGAGATGAAGGGAAGAGAGAGAGAGGTAGAGATGGATAGAGAGATGAAGGGAAGAAGTGAAGAGAGAGACAGGGAGAGATGATAGAGAGATGAAGGGAAGAAGTGAAGAGAGAGACAGGGAGAGATGATATAGAGATGAAGGGAAGAGAGAGACAGGGAGAGATGATAGAGAGATGAAGTAAAGAGAGAGAGAGGGAGAGATGATAGAGAGATGGTGAAGAGAGAGAGAGACAGGTAGAGATGATAGAGAAATGAAGTGAAGAGAGAGAGGTAGAGATGGATAGAGAGATGAAGGGAAGAGAGAGAGGGAGAGATGAAGGGAAGAGAGATGAAGGGAAGAGAGAGACAGGGAGAGATGGATAGAGAGATGAAGTGAAGAGAGACAGGGAGAGATGATAGAGAGATGAAGGAAAGAGAGAGAGGGAGAGATGGATAGAGAGATGAAGGGAAGAGAGAGAGAGACAGGGAGAGATGGATAGAGAGATGAAGTGAAAAGAGAGAGGTAGAGATGGATAGAGAGATGAAGTGAAGAGAGAGAGAGATGGATAGAGAGATGAAGGGAAGAGAGAGAGGGAGAGATGGATAGAGAGATGAAGGGAAGAGAGAGACAGGGAGAGATGATAGAGAGATGAAGGGAAGAGAGAGACAGGGAGAGATGATAGAGAGATGAAGTGAAGAGAGAGAGGTAGAGATGATAGAGAGATGAAGGGAAGAGAGAGAGGGAGAGATGATAGAGAGATGAAGTGAAGAGAGAGAGAGGGAGAGATGATAGAGAGATGAATGGAAGAGAGAGACACGGCTTCTGACACCCTGATGGGAGATGTCCTGTTCTCAGACTGGTAATTGCAGCAGCTGAGCACAAAATCTAACACACACACACACTCACACACACACTTGCTTGCTTGTAGTTGTCCATCGAGGCCGATGATGACGTCCACTTCTGACTCTCAACGGTGAGTTTTCTGGTGGCTGTATAGTCCTATCCTGGATCCACAGGTCTTGTCGCAGGTGGGACATGCGAATGTAGTAGTGGTGGTACTGGCAACCTTGGTTGTTTTTCTTGTATGCCTTCTTTCTTGCCTTTCCTGTCTCCTGGCTGTCCTGTCCTCCTCCAGTGCTTTGGTCCCGTCTTGGCACATCTGACGCCAGGTGTTACGGTCAGCAGCCAAGCCCTCCAGGTCCCCAGGCCTGATTTTGCACTTCTTTAGCACTGTTTTGATCTGGTCTTTAATCAGCTAGAATAACAACAAGCCCTCTCAGAAAAGAGCCGTTTCCACAGCAACAGACACACACACATACACACTCACACACACACACACACACACAGTGTTCAAAAGCAGGAAAGACACTCCCTTCCATGAAATTGGAAATACAGACAGACAGAAAAACACTGCACAGAAATGTACACACTTACTCAGACACACACACACACACACATCACCACATATGAGCACGCACACACAGAACAGAGGTCACTTGTCTGTGTGACATAATTTCCCCTCAAGGTGTTTGAGACTTCAGAGAGTGTGCACGGGATATTCTCATGTATCAGCATACACACACACACACACAGACACACACACACATCTGGCTGCTAAAGACCTGCTCCACTGACTGTGCACATTCATAAAGAACTCCCACATGTCGCCATCTCCATGGCAACCACATTATTGCCAGGCCCAATCATCTCCGTAGATACACTCAATCTACACGCTGGTACAAGTGTGTGTGTGTGTGTGTGTGTGTGTGTTTGACAGCCCATAAGATGCGCTGTTAGATTGCGCCCATAAGATGCGCTGTTAGAGTACACCTTGAGCTCCTGTATATTATAATGGAAACTGCAACAGGAGACCCACCACATAAGCATAACATAGCATAGCATAACATAGCATAACAACATAGCATAGCATAGCATAACATAGCATAGCATCAGATAACTGCATAGCATCAGCTTCATAGCATCAGATAACTGCATAGCATCAGCTTCATAGCATCAGATAACTGCATAGCATCAGCTTCATAGCATCAGATAACTGCAGGCCCCCTCCCCGCACACGCATGTGTCACCGCCAGGAGGGTATGTAACTGCTTCTGATTGAAATTAAGCTGATCGAGGAGTTTCTCCAGCACAGCGCCCTCTGCTGCTCAGACAGTGAAGCCGATCCGGACTGGATTCGAGAGGAGGGGGAGGGACGGACTATTCTACTAGGAAACGGCCGAATGAATGGACACGGTGGCCGCCGAGGATGTGTGGCGTTTCTGTTTGCCGAAAAGGCTTCCCGAAAGTCAGACTGACAACAGAGCGGACATTCGCGGGATGCCAAGAGAAAAGGAGCCACTAAGCCCCTCGGCACAACACCAAAGGCTGGACTAGCGGAGTTCCGACATGGGTGTCAGGGATCAAGGGAAGACCTTGCGTCAACAGGTTTCCCAGCAGATCCACTGAACGAGGTCTACAGGCGGCATTCTGATCTCTGTTTGTGTTTCGCCTCGAAAGAACTACGTGACAATTTGATTGGTTTTCAGTACGACCATTTCAAGGATAAGGCAAATCGCTTTGGCTTCTGTGCATATTTTTGGTCACCTTCGCAACGGCGCGAGGCTATCATTGCATCCACGTCGATATGCGTAACTCTGATCATTAGAAACTTTTTTATACAACGTCACTTGCGGCCGGTGTGCAGGACCTGATATGCGCAGTGAAGGGTCCAGCAGAAACCTCGGTGGAACTACACTAACTTGAATGATCCAGCGGAACACGGCAGCCAGTAATGCATCGCTACGGGTCTCCGCCACGGAGCTGGCTGGGGCTCCGTCTCCGCTTAAGTAAGTCGGAATGTTTTTGTTTTCCTTACAAAAGTTTTTCAAACGCTCTTCAGGTTGGGCGGTGATGGTTCTGCGACTTTGAGGAGAAACTGTGATATTTGTCGCTAGAGTGGGAAAGTGCCGCCTCTCTTTCTCTCTTTCTCTCTCTCTCCCTCTCTCTCTCTTTCTCTCTCTCTCTCTCCCTCTCCCACTTCTTTGTCTCCCGCTGAGCTGCAAACGTGACACAGCGTTTGAGGAGCGATCCGGACTCAGAGACCAGATGTCCCTCTGTTCAGCCATGAGTGGGAAAACACAGGACACACTGAACACTGGACACACTAAACTAAGAGGTGTGTGTGAGTGTGTGTGTGTGTGTGTGTGTGTGTGTGTATGAGAGTTGTGGTGTGTGTATGAGAGGTGTGTGTGTGTGTGTGTGTGTGTGTGACAGGTGTGTGCGTGTGTATGTGTATGAGAGTTGTGGTTGGTGTAGGAGAGGTCTGTGTGTGTGTATGAGAGAAGTGTGTGTGTGAGAGGTGTGTAGAAGACCTGCTGCAGTGCTGTGCAGTCCTGCCTCACCCATCACCTCCACATTTACCGAGTGTGTGTGTGTGTGTGTGGAGCATGGCCATAAGGGAGGCCTACTCAGTGTGTGTGTACTGAAGCCTACGTGATTTGAGACCCAGCCATATGTTTCTGAGTGTGTGTGTGTGTGTGTGGTGTGTGTGTGTGTGTGTGTGTGTGTGTGTGTGTGTGTGTGTGCTGTAGCCTATATGATGGCACAACCTTACGTTTCTGAGTGTGTGTGTGTGTGTGGTGTGCTGTAGCCTATATGATATGGCCATACGTGTGTGTGTGTGTGTGTGTGCACTGTGGCCTTGGTCATAACAGGACTCTGCTGGCAGCACAGAGCGTTCCTCAGACAGGCTCCGGGACTTAAGCTGAACTTCTGGGTACTGACTTACACACACACACACACACACACACACACACACACACACACACACACACACACACACACACACGACCTGCCCCAGTCTCCCAGTGTCCACACACACACACACCAGTCCAGCAGCAGGGCCAGGGCTGTCTCTAGGCTGTGTGTGTGTGTGTGTGTGTGTGTGTGTGTGTGTGTGTCTGCACCCACACCCTGACTAAGCTGTGTTTAAGGAGCTTAGCCTAGATTGAGGGGGGCAGAGGCACTGGCTGGGGCAGTTACAGGAGAGGCTGGGGCAGAGACACTGTGTGTGTGTGTGTGTGTGTGTGTGTGTGTGTGTGTGTGTGGCTGGGGCAGTTACAGGAGAGGCTGGGGCAGTTACAGGAGAGGCTGGGGCACACACACACACACACACACACACACAGGAGAGGCTGGGACAGCTCAGACAGGACAGGGGCATATGTGTGATGGAGCAGTCTGGGGCACTTACAGGAGGGGACATTATAACACGTGTGTGTGTGTGTGTGTGTGTGTGTGTGTGTGTGTGGGGGGGGGGGGGGGGGTGGCGGCAGTTACAGGAGGGGACATTATAACACAGGTGTGTGTGTGGGGGGCAGTTACAGGAGGGGACATTATAACACAGGTGTGTGTGTGTGTGTGGGGGGGGGGGGGGGCAGTTACAGGACAGACTGGGTGGTGATGATGATGATGGTGGTGATGATGATGTGATTATTTGAACAGTAGCACTAGTTTTAATATGGACAGTCCAGCATGACATTTTCAGTTTGACTTCTGCTGTGTGTCTCGTGTGTGTGTGTGTGTGTGTGTATGTGAATGAATGAAAGTGAAAGTGCATCAGGAAAGCTTCAGTGTGACTTCTTCTGCATGTCAGCCGCGCTTGTGTGTGTGTGTGTGTGTATATATATATGAATGAAGTGCACCAGGAAAACTTCACTGTGACTTCTGCTGCATGTCAGGTGTGTGTGTGTGTGTGTGTGTGTGTGTGTCTATAAAGCAGGGCAGCTGCTCCTGTTCTTTCTCAGCTGTGTGTTTGTGTGTATCTCGCAGGGATTGTGCTGCTGCTGGCTTACCTCTGAGGAACAAAGGGCTACAACAGAGGGGCTCTGGGACTCCTCACTCGTGGGGTGTGTGTGTGTGTGTGTGTGTGTGTGTGTGTCTGTGTGTGTGTGTGTGTGTGTGTGTGTGTGTGTCTGTGGGGGAGAGGGAGAGGGAGACAGAAAGAAAGAAAGAAAAAAAATAGAGAGAGGGCATGTATGTGTGTGTGTGATGAGGAAGATACTCGTGTCTCCTCAGACAGTGTGTAGTTAGCTGCCGATGGTGCTGATGACGATAACACGCGCGCGCGCGCGTGCGTGTGTGGGAGATACCCATGTTATGTGTGTAGTTGACTGCTGCAAGCTGAGACAGAGGATTCCTCTGTGCTCTACAAACACACACACACACACACACACACACACACACTAGGGGTGGGAATCTCTTGGCACCTCACGATTCGATTCGATTCCGATTCAGAGGTCAACGATTCGATTCTAAACCGATTCTCGATTCTAAACCGATTATCGATTCTAAACCGATTATCGATTATCAATTCTAAACCGATAAAACGATTATAGATGCATCTCGATTTTTAAAACATTTGAGTTTGCTACTCAGAGTCTCAAATCACTTCCTACTTTGTGTTTGATAATTAAAGAAAATCAACAGATCTATTTTTTTATTAGAGAA
>NC_045156.1:17057304-17062304 GCF_900700415.2 Clupea harengus
ACCGCCATCATCAAACACACACACACACACACACACACACACACACACACACACACACACACACACACACTCTCTCCCCTGACTCATACACTCCCTCCAGCCTGTGTGAGAGTGCGAAGTGAATCCTCCTTGTGCGCTGAGAGTGTGTGTGTGTGGGGCTCGCTAGAGGTCATGTGTGTGTAGAGGCGATCGGGTAGACATCTGACCCGGAGACGAGCTGGACCAGAGTCCCAGCGCTGGACAGGGGCCCGGCTCTGTGTGTGTGTTAACGGCGCTGCGTTCGGATCCGGAATGTTCCGATCGTGGAGGAGGAGGGGTTCGTACGAGCTGGAGGTTCTTCCTCTCGACCAGAATCAGAACCAGCCAACCTCAGAGAAGTTCACCTGTGCGTCCGTGCTGGACCCGGGTCAGGACCGGCTGGCCTCAGAGCCCGACACCTGGAACTCACTGCTGGACCTGAGCCACATGACCTGTGGTAAGAGCCTCACATGGATCACACACACACAGCTCCAGTCCAGCGGGAGGGTGTGTGTGTGTGTGTGTGTGTGTGTGTATGCTCGAGTATATGCGTGTCTGTGTGTGTCAGGTGTGTGTTTGTGTGTGTGACTATTTGTGTGTTTGTGTGCGTGTGTCTGTCTGTGTGCGTGTGTGCGCGTGTGTGTGTGTGTGTGTGCGCGTGTGTGTCTGTCTGTGTGCGCGTGTGTGTGTCTGTGTGTGTGTGTGTGCGCGCGTGCGTGTGTGTGTCTGTCTGTGTGCGTGTGTGTGCGCGTGTGTGTGTGTCTAACTATGATAAAGTTAGAAGTAGAAGTTGTATTGTAGCCAGAAGGTCATCGGTTCAAATCCCAGCTCAGCCCTCAGCACTGATCTAGGGCCAATGATTTTCCGCGATAACGGAAAACGGACGGAATTCGCGGAATGAACACTTTGAAACGGAATTGCAACTTTGAAACGGAAACATAATTTTGTGCATACAAATCGCCCAAATTCCCCTGTATTTTAGGCTGCAAGGCTATATTTTTTTCAAATAAACACAACGATTGCAACGATGAACAAACATTAATTAAAGAACAAAACCACTGTGAAAATGTCACGTCTGTGCTGAACTCTGCTCCGGCCACGCCCCCCCTTTCAACGGTTGACCCACAGATCTCCGCTAAAGCCACATTCAGTCACATTCACGCGCTCGTCTTCCCAATCGCATTTAAAACAAAAAATGTTTAGTCTTCTGTTCTGTTGATGGCTGGCAAACAACAATCTAAGAAGGGCACATATTATTCACTCATTTTAAGCCATCAATCTACCTCAGGGTGAACAAAATGAGCTGAAACGGAAAAAAAAACGGAATTCACCAAATGTGAAACGGAAAATGCATTTTTTTTAAACGGAAAATCATTGGCCCTACTGATCCCTTAAACAACATGGCCATGGTACACACACACACACACACACGAACACACACACACACACACACACACACACACACACACACGGCCATCGTTCACACACACACACACACACACACACACACACACACACATGACCATGGTCCACACACACACACACACACACCACACATGGCCATGGTTCACACACACACACATGCACACACACACATGCACACACACACACACACACACACGGCCATGGTTCACACACACACACATATGCACACACACATGGCCATGGTTCAGAGCAGTGCTGCCAGGAATTACTTTAATCTGGCCGACACACACGCACACACATACGTGCACACACAAACTCACATACACGCACAAGCATGGAAACACACACACACAACACACACACACACACACATACCTTCATATCCACACACACATTCCTGCCAGCAGGCAACCCCCCACACACACACATACACACACTCACACATACAGACACACACACACACACACACACTCTCTCTCACACACACACAAACACATGCATACACACACTCATCCAGCTGGCACACATCCATTCCTCAGATTGGCACACACTTCTGGTGCCCACAGTTCTTCACCTTGGCACATTAACACACTTACACACACACACACACACACTTACACACACAGTTCTTCACCTTGGCACATTAACACACTTACACACACACTTACACACAGACACAGACACAGACACAGACACAGACACAGACACAGACACAGACACAGACACAGACACAGACACAGACACAGACACAGACACAGACACAGACACAGACACAGACACAGACACAGACCGATTAATTGCATTTGCGATTTAATCGCGATATGATAGAACGCGATTTTCTAACCGCAACGTTCGCGATTAAAAACGTGATCTAAAAAAAAAAAAAAATTATTATATGTATATTTTTTTTTCTTAAGATGGTAAATTTTGCACACAGTGTTTAAAAAGTGCATGCCTTGTGTTTATTCTTACAATGACTGTTTAAATTACTTAAATGCACAGTGGAAAATCCACCGATTTGTTGTTCTATATTCTGTAATGAGCAGTTAAATAAAAATAAAAATTATGGGAAATAATATTTTACACTACATGTATCTAATATTGTCTTGGTCATATTGAAATCATTCATTACGATTTGTTGGGGAAAAAATTAGGATAAAATAAAAAAAATCGCATATTAAATCGCAATCGCAATATTGGGGGGAAAAAAATCGCAATTACATTATTTCCCCAAATCGTTCAGCCCTAACACACACACACACACACACTTACACACACAGTTCTTCACCTTGGCACATTAACACACTTACACACACACTTACACACTTACACACAGACACAGACACAGACACACAGACACACAGACACACAGACACACAGACACACAGACACACAGACACACAGACACACAGACACAGACACAGACACAGACACAGACACAGACACAGACACAGACACACAAAAACAAACATATACACACACACACACACAGACACACACACACATATACACACACAAACACACACACACACACACACACATACACACACACTGTGTGTGCAGTAGTTGAGTGTGTGTGTGTGTTGTAGTAGATGAGTGTGTGTGTGTTGCAGTAGATGAGTGTGTGTGTGTGTGTGTGATAAACAGATGATAATGTGAGAGTGAGTGATGAGTCAGGAGAAGGAGAACATTTTAAACCTGCGTGTTCTAACTGTCGTGGGACTGAAGAACCTTTTAAACCTGCGTGTTCTAACTGTCGTGGGACTGAGGAACCTTTTAAACCTTCTGTGTTCTAACTGTCGTGGGACTGAGGAACCTTGTAAACCTTTTAAACCTGCGTGTTCTAACTGTCGTGGGACTGAGGAACCTTTTAAACCATCTAAACCTGCGTGTTCTTACTGTCGTGGGACTGATGAACCTTCTAGACCTGCGTGTTCTGCGTGTTCTGACTGTTGTGGGACTGAGGAACCTTTTTAAACCTGCGTGTTCTGACTGTCGTGGGACTGAGGAACCTTTTAAACCATCTAAACCTGCGTGTTGTTACTGTCGTGGGACTGAGGAACCTTTTAAACCTGCATGTTCTGACTGTTGTGGGACTGATGAATTGTTTAAACTTGTGCGTTGAAACTCCTTCCTGTAAACCGCTTAGATTCGCCATACGAGCCAGAGATGATGCAGCATGGTTAGTGTGTGTGTGTGTGTGTGTGTGTGTGTGCGCGTGCGTGAGATGTGGATTGTTTAGTGTGTGTGTGAGATGAGGATTGTTTAGTGTGTGTGAGAGATGTGGATTGTTTAGTGTGTGTGTGTGTGTGTGTGTGTGTGTGTGTGTGTGAGATGTGGATTGTTTATTGTCTGTGTTTTGTGTGTGTGTGTGTGTGTGTGTGTGTGTGTGTGTGAGATGTGGATTGTTTAGTGTGTGTGTGTGTTTCTCACCTCTGGCGTGTGGCTGGCTGCAGTGCCAAACAGACCCTCTTTGCTAAACCGCATGAGTATTTTTATCTGCAAAAGAGGAGAGGTGTGCGTGTGTGTGTGTGTGCGTGTTTGAGAACGAGAGTGAAAAGCAGGGAGATAAATAAAGGGAAAATCAGCCAGTCGTCCAACAGACCTGTAATGTCTGGAAACCTCTGAGACCTGCCAATGCTCCAATGCTCTCAGGGTTTCTCTCTCTCCCTCCCCCCCCTCTCTCTCCCCCCCTCCCTCTCTCCATCCTCTCTCTATCCCTCTCTCTCTCTCTCTCTCTCCCCCTCTCTCTCCATCCTCTCCCCCTCTCTCTCTCCCCCTGTCTCTCCATCTCTATCTCTCTCCCTCTATCTCTCTCTCTCTCTCTCTCTGTCTTCTCTCCCCCCCTCTCTCTCCCTCTCATTCTCTCTCCCTCTCTCTCTCTCTGTCCTCTCTTTCTCCCTCCCCCCCTCTCTCTCCATCTGCTCTCTCTCTCTCTCTGTCCTCTCTCTCCCCCTCTCTCCCCCCCTCTCTCCCTCTCTCTCTCCCTCTCTCTCCCCATCTCTCTCAGTTTGACTCAAACTGCTGCATTAGCATAGTAGTCAGCAGTCAGCATTAGCCAAAGTCAGAATGATGATGTAATGAATATAATTATATAACCTCCTTCTCCTTCTCTCTGTGTCTGTCTCTCCCTCCCTCTCTTTTCCTTCTCTCTGTGTCTGTCTATCCCTCCCTCTCTTTCCTTCTCTCTGTGTCTGTCTCTCCCTCCCTCTTTGTAATGGTCTTACCATGACTTATTGCGTCGGTAGGGACTGGATTTTCTGACTGGACAGATAGAATGCAGTCTGAGATGAGGTCTAGTCTTCATTAAAAACCATGAGGTCTAGTCTTCAGTAAAAACCATGAGGTCTAGTCTTCATTAAAACCATTAGGTCTAGTCTTCAGTAAAAACCATTAGGTCTAGTCTTCAGTAAAAACCATGTGGTCTAGTCTTCAGTAAAAACCATGAGGTCTAGTCTTCAGTAAAAACCATTAGGTCTAGTCTTCAGTAAAAATCATTAGGTCTAGTCTTCAGTAAAAACCATGTGGTCTAGTCTTCAGTAAAAACCATTAGGTCT
>NC_045156.1:17079804-17082304 GCF_900700415.2 Clupea harengus
CTGAGACGGTTTAGAGTGGACAGAGAGAGAGAGTACTGGTCCTTTGTGGAGAGTGTGTGTGTGTGTGTGTGTGTGTGTGTACACCAGTGACTGAACCGAACTGAATTGAAACAGGATGAAAAAGGATCTCATAGAGGAGACACACAGCAGTGAGATTCACATATTATTAATACAGTCAGACTGTCAGCTGGTTTGATTCTGATGCAGTAAGACGTGTGTGTGTGTGTGTGTGTGTGTGAAACTGTGAATATGAAGCGGTGATTTACAGGAAAGCGAAACTTCCGGCTCTTTCTCTGGAAGCACAGACTGGACCATAAAAGCATTTAAGCCATAAACTGGGCTGATGTGTCATGGGACCGGCAGGGGCAAGCTACAGTTACTGCCAGGAAGGTGTGTGTGTGTGTGTGTGTGTGTGTGTGTGTGTGTGTGTGTGTGTGTGTGTGTGTGTGTGTGTGTGTGTGTGTGTGTGTGTGTGTGTGTGTGTGTGTGTGTGTGTGTGTGTGTGTGTGTGTGTGTGTGTGTGTGTGTGTAAATGTCATCATGTCTGTAAGTGTGTGTGTGTGTGTGCTGTAAGGAATTGCAGGTGGCAAGAATGTGAACTTAAGGCAGCGTTTCTCAAAGTGTGGGGCGCGCTCCACTGGTGGGGCAATCTGTGGCAATGCTTTCCTTTATAGACAATAGATTTTGATCGACGTCCAAAGTTCAAAGTACTTTATTTGTCATTGTCACAAAAAACAACAGGACAGTAGAGGCAGCAACAGACAGCTAAAAACTTAAGTTGCTGTGGACATTAACTGCCACAGCTAAATAATAATAAAAAACAATTAATAAATAGATAAATAAATATCCCTGAGTAAATTAGAAAGAAAGAAATATATATATACAGTACATTGAGGTGCATCAATAGTTGCAGGGTGGAGTGTTAAGAGTGCAGTCCATGGGGGCGGGCCGGGCCGGGCCGGGCCGGGGGGAGGTGGGGTGATTTTGGGTGAGCTGTTGAGAAGCCTTATTGCACGAGGGTAGAAGCTCTTTGCCATTCTGGAGGTGCGCGATTTAGTCGATCTGAACCTTTTCCCTGACTGGAGTAACGGGAACAGATAATGGGCAGGGTAGGAAGGGTCCGTGAGGATGCAATTTGAACGCTGCAGGCATCGGGAGGAGGAGATGGAATAGATGTCGGGCAGCTCTGCTCCGATGATCCTTCCCGCTGTTTTAATCAGCCTCTGGATGGCTACCTGCTCCGCCTTTGTGCAGCTGGAGAACCATACGTTCAGGCAGTATGTCAGCACACTCTCTATAGCGCAGCGGTAGAAGTTGCTCAGTAGTCTCTGAGGAAGGTAGAAGAGGCGTTGCTGGGCTTTCCCCAAGACGGAAGCTGTGTTGTTGTCCCAGGACAACTCCGTCGGCGTTAGACCCAGAAACTTAAAAGAGGTGACTCGCTCAACACACACACTCACACACACTCACACACACACACACACACCACACACACACACACAAACCTCTGATGTATGTGTTCTTTAGCTCCAGGTGCTCCAGTGCAGTGTGAAGCAGCAGGGCTACTGCATCCTCTGTAGATCTGTTTGTTTTGTAGGCAAATCGGTGTTGGTCAAAGGAAGCTGGTGTGATGCCTCTTATGTGTTTCATGACCAGCCTTTCCAAACATTTAGCAGGTATGCGGGTGAGAGCCACTGGCCTATAGTCGTTCAGGCATGTGACCGCAGTCTTTTTTGGCACAGGTACGATGGTTGATTTTTTGAAACATGGGGGGGACATGTGAAAGGGCTAGAGAGCGGTTAAAAATGTCTGTAAAAACCTCTGTCAGCTGGTCCCCGCAATTCCTTAGTACGCGGCCTGCCACAAAAATTTCCCTCGGGATTAATAAAGTATCCATCCATCCACCATCTGGTCCTGCCGCTTTCCTGGGGTTGATGGTTTTCAAGCAGAGTCTGACCTCATGGGGGCTCAGAGTGGGTGCAGACGTCGGCGTATTAATTGCAGCGGGACAATAAAAAAAAAAAACGTTCCTAGAGCATAAAAGTTTAGTTAGGGCTGTGTACTGTTCCGCTACGTGTTTTACACGTCCAGTGTGTTGACAGTCAGTTCAACAGTCAGCCAAACTTGATTTTACGAGCCAGGTAGCGAGCGCCTTGCTCCTTTATTGATGTCAGCGAAAACTTATGAGTGAAACTATAATACACAAGAAACGGAAAAAACTTAGAAGGTATCTTAACTAAACACAGCAAGTTACTATTAGATTCATTACACCAAGAATCATAGCAACAACAGATTACAGCGTAGCTAGCTAATAAGTGATAACGTTAGCCACCAACGGAGTTATGAATGAATGGTGTGCCAACGGTCACATATGAGAACGTAACGTAAATGACTAATATTTACATTTTACCTTTCAACGAACTAACACAGTTCATAGAAATTTAACGTAGGTCACTTAAACATATTTATCCCAGTGTGAGACAGCGAAAAAACGTAGTCCTTG
>NC_045156.1:17094804-17114804 GCF_900700415.2 Clupea harengus
TATCATTAAAATATAAGAGAATATCAAGTCTAGATTTTGAAGATTCAAATGATCTGATAACACAATACAACTACTATGCCTACCTGGCCTTAGTTAAATCAACCACATATCCTCCATATGAATTGCTGTGCAATCTGATAACCAACATACAGTATTTAGCTAGACGGATAGTTTGAGAGTTGAAAGTAGTGCTAATAACAATTGCATAAATAGACAAGGATATGTAAACCAATCACATATTCATTTATTTTTTCTTGATTAATGTCATGCGTGGCCTGTCCTATAGTCCATTCTGCAATGTGTTTACTAGCTAGTTATCGATAGCTAGTATAACTTAGCTATGCTACCTCATAGTTAGCCAACGTTAGCTAGCTAAAAGTTTTGGAACTCATTTGCCAAGCCAAACGGGAGGTTTCAATCGAAAATGACTAGCTAGTTATCCAAGCTGACACAACCTATACACTCGACTGCCCCTTTGAAGTTAACTTAACGTTGGCTAATATATTCGAATAACTAGTTAACATTAGCTAATTATCATTGACAGTTACTAGCTAATTTACCTTGGCATAAATGGCAGGGTTGTCTTGTGCGCTTTCAGGTGCCTCTTGTTGTGTTCTTCCCATCTATTTTGAAGCCACACGGTTTCTCTCCGGTTATTGCGGTGTATTGTGTTTTATTTTCTGTCAAGTTATAATTTAAGACTGTCCAGATATCTATTCTTATTTGTCTTCCAGTACCGAGTGCTTGAACTTCAGCCATCATAACGTTAAGCCATAGGGCGTCACTTGCATGTCTGGCCATCTCAGGGAGTGGAGGAGGGATAGATACAGGACCGGGCAACATTCAACCAATGATGTGCATACAAGTTTAGAAAAAAAAAACAATTGTGACTTAGTCAACCACCAACATTTTCGTCTCGTCTCGTCTCGTCAACGAAAGTTAAAATAGATTTAGTCATAGTTTTTATTTATAAAGATCCGTTTTCGTCACGTCTTAGTCTCGTCTTAGTCACGGGAAAAGGGTCGTTAACGAATATTTTTCGTCATAGTTTTCGTCAACGAAATTAACACTGACACACACACACACACACACCGCTCGACCCCACACACTTATAGGTGAGCACACACACACACACACACACACACACTCACACTCACATGATGAGTTACTTCATCACGGTGAGCACACACACACACACACACACATAACTACACGCACACATACACACACACACACACACACACACACACACACACACACTCACAGGCTAAGATACTCACACACACACAGAAGTAGACGAAGGACCCACATGGACATGGAGTTGCACAATGTGTGAACAGTGTACTGATTGTGTGTGTGTGTGTGTGTGTGTGTGTGTAGTTTGGTTTCAGGTTTAAACCCTATATTCGCTACTGCATGGAAGAGGAGGCCTGTGGGGAGTATATGCGCAGCCTGCTCAAAGACCACGAGATTTTCAGGATATATGTCACTGTAAGTGTTTGTGAGGGTGTGAGTGTGTGTGTGAGGGTGTGTGTGTGTGTGTGTGGGTGTGAGTGTGTGTGAGGGTGTTTGTGTGTGGGTGTGTGAGGGTATGTGAGTGTGAGTGTGTGTTAGGGTGTGTGTATGTGTGTGAGGGTGTGTGTGAGGGTGTGTGAATTTTTCTGTTGGTCATTGACTGTTTGTTTTCTCTCTCCCTCCCTCTTCCTCTCTCCCTCCCTCTCTCTCTCCCTCGCTCTCTCTCTCTCTCCCTCTCTCCCTCTCTCTCTCTCCCTCTCTCCCTCTCTCTCCCTCTCCCCCTCCCTCTCTCCCTCTCTCTCTCTCCCTCTCTCCCTCTCTCCCTCTCTCTCTCTCTCTCTCTCTCTCTCTCTCCCTCTCCCCCTCCCTCTCTCCCTTTCTCCCTCTCTCTCTCTCCCTCTCTCCCTCTCTCCCTCTCCCCCTCCCTCTCTCTCTCTCTCTCTCTCTCTCTCTCTCTCTCTCCCTCTCCCCCTCCCTCTCTCCCTTTCTCCCTCTCTCTCTCTCCCTCTCTCCCTCTCTCTCTCTTTCTCTCTCTCTCTCTCCCTCTCTCCCTCTGTCAGTGGGCAGAGGCCCATAAGCAGTGTAGTCGTCTGAAGCTGACGGACATGTTGGTGAAACCTCACCAGAGGCTGACCAAGTACCCCCTGCTGCTCAAGAGCGTCCTCAAGAAGACGGACGAGCCCGCCGCACGAGACGCACTCAACAGGATGGTGTGTGTGTGTGTGTGTGTGTGTGTGTGTGTGTGTGTGTGTGTGTGTGTGTGTGTGTGTGTGTGTGTGTGTGTGTGGCATGTATTATCGGCTTGTGTATGGTATATGTTTGAGTGCTAGAGCAATCCTAACTCCTCTGATTCTGTGTGTGTGTGTTTGTGTGTGTGTGTGTTAGGTGTTGTCGGTGGAGAATTTCATCAACAGCGTAGACGGTCAGATGAGGCAGCGGGAGGAGAGGCAGAGGCTGGCGGCTATCGCTGGACGCATCGAGGCTTACGAGGCTGTGGAGGCCGGCAGCGAGGAGGTGGACAAGGTCAGGGGTTAGCGTTAATGTCACATCTGAAAGCACACTACACATCTCACGTCACCTTGTGTGTGTGTGTGTGTGTGTGTGTGTGTCTGTCTGTTCTTGTGAAGTGTGTAATATGTGTGTGTGTGTGTGTTCTTGTGAAGTGTGTACTGTGTGTGTGTGTGTGTGTGTGTTCTTGTGAAGTGTGTAATGTGTGTGTGTGTGTTCTTGTGAAGTGTGTAATGTGTGTGTGTGTGTGTGTGTCTGTCTGTGTGTGTGTGTTCTTGTGAAGTGTGTACTGTGTGTGTGTGTGTGTGTGTGTGTGTGTGTGTGTGTTCTTGTAAAGTGTGTAATATGTGTGTGTGTGTTCTTGTAAAGTGTGTAATGTGTGTGTGTGTGTGTGTGTGTGTTCTTGTGAAGTGTGTAATGTGTGTGTGTGTGTGTGTTCTTGTGAAGTGTGTAATGTGTGTGTGTGTGTGTGTTCTTGTAAAGTGTGTAATGTGTGTGTATGTGTTCTTGTGAAGTGTGTAATGTGTGTGTGTGTGTGTGTGTTCTTGTGAAGTGTGTAATGTGTGTATGTGTGTGTGTTCTTGTGAAGTGTGTAATGTGTGTGTGTGTGTGTTCTTGTAAAGTGTGTAATGTGTGTGTGTGTGTGTGTTCTTGTGATGTGTTCTTGTGAAGTGTGTAATGTGTGTGTGTGTGTTCTTGTGAAGTGTGTAATGTGTGTGTGTGTGTGTGTGTGTTCTTGTGAAGTGTGTAATGTGTGTGTGTGTGTTCTTGTGAAGTGTGTAATGTGTGTGTGTGTGTTCTTGTGAAGTGTGTACATGGACGGATTAAGAGACCACGGGCCCCTGGGCCTGGACATGTTAAAGCCCCCCCCCCTTCGCGAAGAATTGTGCACTCGCAAAACACGCACGCACACACAAACACCATTAGGCGTATATACAGTATTTATTTTATATTTTTTATATTTTTGGGGGGATTTAACCGTCGAATTAGATACTTTGGCTATTGTATTGGGAAAGTAAACAGGTCAAAGTTTACTCCGTAACATCCACCTTCGGTGCACTGCCCTGCTATTGTTTCTGACATTACAAGTGACAGGGCAACAGCCGAGTGATTCTTTTCCAAATTGAAACTGATTAAGACCTACCTGAGCAGCATGGGGCAGGACAGGGCGGAATGGGCTGGCTATCCTGTCCATTGAAAGAGCAAATCATGCATCACCACTTTTATGTTTGAAAGGCGTCGTTCGTCAAGTGTACTGTGCCTCTGGCTGTGCTCAGTCAGCTTGTAGGTCTTGACATTCAGATTCTGCGCCTAAACTAGCTATATCGTATCGTCTCGTCACATGATCAAATAGAGACTTGACATTGGCAAACAAGATACATATTACCCAGCAATCATCATTGCATATCTGTATATGACAAAAATAACAAATTAAATAAGAAATTATTTATTTAATTGAATCGGCTTTTTAATAGTTTCTATAGTGTATGTAAGATAAGCATATAATTGTGTTATAGATTGCTACTGACGATTTCCCCCTAAAAATGATGAAAAACCATGACAGAGACAGGTTTGCCATTTTGAGGGAATATATAGCATAAGGTATTTTATAGTCTATCAAAAAATCATCCTTGATCACTTTCACATTTAACTAGCGATATAATGAAAACCATCCATAAGTTCGAATAAATTTAGAAAGCAGTGTCTGCTTTGCCTACGAACCTTCCGCGCTAGCTGCATTGTCTATAGTTACGCCCCTGGCGCACATGCACATTTTGTAACACAGCACAGGTACACTCAATTAAAGCCATTAGCAAATGAACAAAATACACCTTTTTCAACCACAAATAAGAGATACATAACAGCGACTTCACGCAGACGCTCTGGCTTAGGGGCCCCCTGAGCTCATGGGCCCCTGGGCCTGGGCCCGGTAGGCCCGTTCGTTAATCCATCCCTGAGTGTGTAATGTGTGTGTGTGTGTGTGTGTGTTCTTGTGAAGTGTGTAATGTGTGTGTGTGTGTTCTTGTGAAGTGTGTGTAATGTGTGTGTGTTGTCTTCTCCCTCCTCAGATTCTCAGGGAGTTTAACCAGTTTGACCTGACGGCTCCGGTGGTGGGCGTGTCCAGTGAGGAGACCAGACAGCTCTACCTAGAGGGGGCGCTACGCATGAAGGAGGGCAAGGACAGCAGGGTGAGACACACACACACACACACACACACACAAACTCACACACACACACACACACACACACACACACACACACACACACACACACAGACACACAGACTCACACACAGACGCTATGCATGAAGGAGGGCAAGGACAGCAGGGTGAGACACACAGAGACAGACCATTTCTGTGTATCTGATAGCACCAGTCATAAAACAAGACCACTCCCCTACTCTGTGTGTGTGTGTGTGTGTGTGTGTGTGTGTGTGTGTGTGTGTGTGTGTGTGTGTGTGTGTCATTAGTTATTATCAGTCATGATGTGGTCAGTCTGTCCACCTTTTAACTTTGACCAATCTCGACTTAACCTCTTCTTCCTTCCCTCCCTCCCTCCTTCTGTCTCTCTCCCTCCCCCTCTCCACCCTCCTCCTCTCCTCCCTCCCTCTCTCTCTCCCTCCTCCTCTCCTCCCTCCCTCTCTCTCTCTCCCTCCTTCTCTCCCTCCTCCTCTCCCTCTCCTCCCTCCTCTCTCCCTCCTCCTCTCCTCCCTCTCTCCTCCTCTCTTCCTCCCTCTCCCCCTCCTCCTCCTCTCCTCTCCCTCCTCCTCTCCCTCCTACTCTCCTCCTCTCCTCCCTCTCTCCCTCCTCCTCTCCTCCTCTCCCTCCTCCTCTCCTCCCCTCCTCCTCTCCTCCCTCTCTCCTTCTCTCCTCCTCCCCTCTCTCCTCCTCTCCTCCCTCTCTCCTCTCTCTCCCTCCTCCTCTCCTCCTCTCTCCTCTCCCCTCCTCCTCTCTCTCCTCCTCTCCTCCTCTCCTCTCCTCTCCTCTCCTCCTCTCCTCCCTCCTCCCTCTCTCCCTCCTCTCTCCTTCTCTCCTCTCCTCCTCCCTCCTCCTCCTCTCCTCCCTCCTCCTCTCCCCCCTCCCTCTCTCTCTCCCTCCTCTCCTCCTCTCCTCTCTCTACCCCTCCTCCTCTCTCTTCCTCTCCTCCTCCCTCTCTCTCTCCCTCCTCTCCTCCTCCTCCTCTCCTCCTCTCAGGTGGAGGTGTATTGTTTCCTGTTCACGGACCTGCTCCTGATCACGAAGCCCGTGAAGCGTGTGGAGCGTGTGCGTGTGCGTGTGATCAGGCAGCCGCTGCTGCTGCATAAGGTGGTGTGTCGCGAGCTCAAGGACCCCGGGGCCTTCCTCCTCCTCTACCTCAACGAGTTCCAGCACGCCGTCGCCGCATACTGCTTCCAGGCCAACAGCGCCACCCAGGGGCGGAGCTGGGTAGAGGCCATCACCAACGTACAGGTGACCAGCTCATACACACACACACACACACACACATCAAGAGTAGAGTGACTGTTCAGTCACACACACACACAAACAGACACACACACACACACACACACACACACATCAAGAGTAGAGTGACTGTTCAGTCACACACACACACACAGACACACACACACACACACACACACACACACACAGAGACACACACACTCATCCTGCCATTGTGTTTGCAGAATCAGTTCCAGAGGCTTCGCTCTGAGGAGTTTGAGCGTCAGCACGCCATTGGTCGAGGCCAGAGAAGAGAGGAAGACGAGGAGGAGGAGGAAGAGGGCACAGAAAGCAGCATGAGCACATCCAGCTCCCCCTCTCTCCAGCACAAGGAAACACTGAGGTACACACACACACACACACACACACACAGACACACAGACACACACACACACTCATAGCCTTGGTGTGACTGATGTGTTCCCTCCTCTCTCTGTTCCTCAGCCAATCAGACGGCTCGACTGAGACTCTGGCCGTGGTTGCCATGGAGGAGACGGATGGCGTGGGCGTGTCCTCGTCGCTCTCTGAGACGGAGTGGGCAGGGCCTGAGGGGGCGCGGCTGCACTCTGATTCGTCGAGCCCCAGGGGCTCTCTGTCTGTGGGGGAGGGGCCAACAGTGGGCGGGGCTCTGGAGGAGGCGGATCCAGAGAGCCGATCGCTGTCGATGGACAGCGCCTACGGAACCCTCTCCCCCCAATCCCTGACCACGCTCGAGCTGAGGGCGGCGCTGGAGGAGGGGTTGAGGGTGGGACAGAGCGAGGGGGAGGACACCGAGGCCGAGGAAGAGGAGGTGTTTGAGGAGGAGGAAGAGGACGCCGATGACGAAGATGCCACGGCCTGGAACGGCTCGCAGGTGACCGTGAACGAGACGCCGTTTTTGGAGGACAGCAGAGCCACCCCTGAGGCCGGATACCGCCCCCCTGTGGCGGAGCACGCGCTGGCAGCGGGCACAGCCCTGTCGCTACGGCGATGGTCACGCGTACAGTCCTCTCGCCCCGCCCACCGCTCGCGCTCCGAGGATGACCTCCTGCAACTCTCGGACCGTAACCGTGGAAACCATCATACAAGCTCCTCCCTCCTCTCCAGACCCACCTCCCAAAGCGCCGAGCTCCTCCTCTCGGGGGCGGGGCCTGCACACGGCGTGCCCGGGCTGAGGGGCGTGTCTGAGGCGCTGTCGGGGCCCGTGCTGCGGGCTCAGGGTCGGCAGGTGGCGCGCACCCTCAGCTGCCCCAGCGGCCCGGCAGAGGAGGAGGAGGAGGAGGAGGAGGAGGAGGAGGAGCATGAGGAGGAAGAGGAGGAGCAAGAGGAGGAGCAGGAGGAGAGGAGCACAGCGCCACCTGCTGCATGGGAGGGGAAGCACGAGCTCACGCCGGCCCAGAAGCAGAAGAAGAAGCTGACGCGCGCTCAGCTACAGCGCCTTAGAACCAGCATGGTGCTCAACTCCACTCTCACTGCCTCGTAAGTGTACTTACACACACTCAATCACACACACAGACACACACACACACACACACACACACACACACACACACACACTCACACAAACACAAACACACACACACTCATTGTTCTTAGAGCATGCAAGGCAGACAGGATTTTGTGGCCATTCCCTTCCCTAGAAGCAGTCACTGAGGTCATACTGGGGTCTGAAGAGAGCTCAGAGGATAGTTTAGAGAGAGAGAGAGAGCGAGAGAGTATCGCTTAGAGAGAGAGTAAGGAGAGAGAGAGTAAGGAGAGAGAGAGTGTATCGCTTAGACAGAAAAGAGAAAGTATCGGAGAGAGAGAGATAGAGAGAGAGAGAGAGAGAGAGAGAGAGAGAGAGAAAGGAGGGAGAAAGGAGAGAGAGTATCAGGGAAATATAGAATATAGTAGAGACAGTAGGTATGGAGAGGGGAAGTATGGACAGACCGAGTATGGACAGAGTTGTATAATGTGTGTGTGTGTGTAGTGTAAGTGTGTGTGTGTGAGTGTGTGTAGTGTAAGTGTGTGTGTGTGTGTGTGTAGTGTAAGTGAGTGCATTTGAGCGCTTGAGTCTAGATGCTGTCTTGCGTAACATGATGTTTAAAGCCTCAAAACTCCCTGCTATTGTCTGATGGCTCTCTCTCTTCCTAAGTCACTCTTTGAGTGAGTGAGTGTGTGTGTGTGTGTGTGTGTGTGTGTGTGTTTGGGGAGGGGGCTGGCATTTCAACATCCAACCTTTTGTTTCAGATTCTTATCTTCTCATCTGCAGCCCCTCCCTCTGTTATCACAGACCCTTTGTGTGTCTGGGAGTGTGTGTGTTTCTGGGAGTGTGTGTGTGTCTGGGAGTGTGTGCCCTTCAGGGAAAGTGTGTGTGAGTGTGTCTGGGAGTGTGTGTGTTTCTGGGAGTGTGTGCTTTGGGAGCCCTTCAGGGAAAGTGTGTGTGTGTGTGTGTGTGTGTGTGTGTGTGTGTGTGTGTGTGTGTGTGTGTGTGTGTGTGTGTGTGTGTCACATTGTGTTTGGGATGGCAGCTTTCCTCTGGTGTGCATTATGCTCTAATTTTAGACAGACTGGGGACACTGGTGTGGAGCACAGGCTGCAGGTCTATACTGCCCCCTGCTGGTCTATTCTGCCCCCTGCTGGTCTATACTGGTCTATACTGCCCCCTGCTGGTCTATACTGACCCCTGCTGGTCTATACTGCCCCCCTGCTGGTCTATACTGGTCTATACTGCCCCCTGCTGGTCTATACTGGTCTATACTGACGCCTGCTGGTCTATTCTGCCCCCTGCTGGTCTATACTGCCCCCTGCTGGTCTATACTGCCCCCTGAATGTCTATACTGCCCCCTGCTGGTCTATACTGACCCCTGCTGGTCTATTACATTTTACATTTAGTCATTTAGCAGACGCTTTTGTCCAAAGCGACGTACAAGGGAGAGAACAGTCAAGCTAAGAGCAATAAAAAGCATGGTGTAACAATAAATACTACTTTACATAAGAATTAGAAAAACGACCTAGAAAAAAGGAAAAAGAAGTGCAGGAATGTAACTGCTGAAGTGCAAGTTAAGCGCTAGTCAAGTGCCAGTTAGGAAGGGAGGTGCTCTCTGAAGAGTTGGGTCTTCAAAAGCTTCTTGAAGGTAGAGAGGGACGCCCCTGCTCTGGTAGTACTAGGCAGTTGGAACTACAAATGAGAATAGTCTGGTATGCCGTGCTTCCACAGACGGCAGTGCCAAACGACGCTCACTAGACGAGCGCAGCGTCCTGGGTGTAACATTTGCCCTTACAAGAGCATTTAGGTAGGTGGGAGCAGAACCAGCAAGCACTCTGTAGGCAAGCATAAGTGACTTGAACTTAATGCGAGCAGCTACTGGCAGCCAGCTATACTGCCCCCTGCTGGTCTATACTGGTCTATACTGCCCCCTGCTGGTCTATACAGGTCTATACTGCCCCCTGCTGGTCTATACTGACCCCTGCTGGTCTATACAGGTCTATACTGCCCCCTGCTGGTCTATACTGACCCCTGCTGGTCTATACTGGTCTATACTGACCCCTGCTGGTCTATACTGGTCTATACTGACCCCTGCTGGTCTATACTAACCTCTACAGGTCTATACTGCCCCCTGCTGGTCTATACTGACCCCTGCTGGTCTATATTGCCCTCTACAGGTCTATACTGCCCCCTGCTGGTGTGGAGCACAGGCTGCAGGTCTATACTGCCCCCTGCTGGTCTATACTGACCCCTGCTGGTCTATACTGCCCCCTGCTGGTCTATGCTGGTCTATACTGACCTCTGCTGGTCTATACTGCCCCCTGCTGGTCTATACTGGTCTATACTGACCCCTGCTGGTCTATACTAACCTCTACAGGTCTATACTGCCCCCTGCTGGTCTTTACTGACCTCTGCTGGTCCATACTGCCCCCTGCTGGTCTATACTGACCTCGACAGGTCTATACTGACCCCTGCTGGTCTATACTGGTCTATACTGCCCCCTGCTGGTCTATACTGACCCCTGCTGGTCTATACTGCCCCCTGCTGGTCTATTCTGACCCCTGCAGGTCTATACTGCCCCCTGCTGGTCTATACTGACCTCGACAGGTCTATACTGACCCCTGCTGGTCTATAATGACCTCTACAGGTCTATACTGCCCCCTGCTGGTCTATACTGACCCCTGCTGGTCTATACTGGTCTATACTGCCCTCTGCTGGTCTATACTGACCCCTGCTGGTCTATACTGGTCTATACTGCCCCCTGCTGGTCTATACTGACCCCTGCTGGTCTATACTGCCCCCTGCTGGTCTATTCTGACCCCTGCAGGTCTATACTGCCCCCTGCTGGTCTATACTGACCTCGACAGGTCTATACTGACCCCTGCTGGTCTATAATGACGTCTACAGGTCTATACTGCCCCCTGCTGGTCTATACTGACCCCTGCTGGTCTATACTGGTCTATACTGCCCTCTGCTGGTCTATACTGACCCCTGCTGGTCTATACTGGTCTATACTGCCCTCTGCTGGTCTATACTGACCCCTGCTGGTCTATACTGCCCCCTGCTGGTCTATACTGGTCTATACTGCCCCCTGCTGGTCTATACTGACCCCTGCTGGTCTATACTGGTCTATACTGCCCCTTGCTGGTCTATACTGCCCCCTGCTGGTCTATACTGGTCTATACTGCCCCCTGCTGGTCTATACTGCCCCCTGCTGGTCTATTCTGACCCCTGCAGGTCTATACTGCCCCCTGCTGGGCTGCTGTGTGGCACTGTGTTGTGTTGTGATGTGATGTGTTGTGTTGTGTTGTGATGCGTGTAGCCATATAGTGTTGTGCATTGCATTGGAATGGTGTGTTAGTTTAGTGTTGTGTTGTGTTGCGTGTAGCCATACAGTGTTGTGTTGTGTTGTGATGCGTGTAGCCATACAGTGTTGTGTTGTGTTGTGTTGTGTTGGGTTGTGATGCGTGTAGCCATACAGTGTTGTGTTGTGTGGTGTGGTTGGATGTGTTGTGCTGTGCTGTGTTGTGTTGTGTTGTGTTGTGTTGTGATCTGTTGTGTAGCCATACAGTGTTGAGTTGTTCCTCTGTTCTAATGTTGTGTGTGTGTGTGTGTGTGTGTGTGTGTGTGTGTGTGTGTTCTCTGTTCTAATGTTGTGTGTGAGTGTGTGTGTGTGTTTGTGTGTGAGTGTGAGTGAGTGTGTGTGTGCTGTTCCTCTGTTCCATTGTTGTGTGAGTGTGTGTGTGTGTGTGTGTGTGTGTGTGTGTGTGTGTGTGTTCTGTTCCAATGTTGTGTGAGTGCGTCTCACATATCTCTCATCTCTACATGGTTCCTTTTTGTAGGTCTGACGTTCTTGTGTTCTGTTTCTCACAGGGAGGTGTAGTGTTCTCCAGGCCCCGGTCGTCAGGGCAACCGAGGGAACACCATGAGCTGGTCTTCTGGTGGGGTTCTCTACTGACACGTCAGGCCCTGTCGTCAGGGCAACAGAGGCAGAACCTACAGTAGAACGACAACTGCCTCATGAAGGACAAGGTCACGTCACGTCACCCACAGACACCTCAGTGACGGACTCTCCAACCTTACGCCTCTGGTCTCCAGCAGTACTGTTGTTTTTTGCTCTGTGATGGACTATAATGACGTGTGTGTGTGTGTGTGTGCAGGGAGACAGCGGGTAAACCCCACTCCCCGACACCTTAGAGACGTGTGTGTGTGTGTGTGCAGGGAGTAAACCCCACTCCCGACACCTTCAGAGATGTGCTAGAGACAGGTGCTATCACCCCTTGCTAGCACGCCCACCTCCCATGCCCACGATTGCGAGTCCGGTGCAGGACTGTTTGTCCACACACACAACACACACAACACACACACATCACAACACCGGTCACATTAACATCCAAACTCCAACAGCACGTGAGGGGTAGCGGCCACCGGTGTCCCGTTATACAAACATACTGGATGAGGCGGAGTCAGAGGCGGAGTCAGAGGCGGAGTCAAATACCTCTATGCTCTAAAGCGGAATGCAGTTTCCTCTGACGAGTCCAATATTGTCATATAATGGGACACCTTGAAGGCCGTCCCCCCGCTGAAACCCCGGTTGCCACACATGTGTTTAGGTATGCACACACACACACACACACACACACACACACCCATGTGTTTAGGTATGCACACACACACACACACACACACACCCATGTGTTTAGGTATGCACACACACACACACACACCCATGTGTTTAGGTATGCACACACACACACACACACCCATGTGTTTAGGTATGCACACACACACACACACACATCCATGTGTTTATGTATGCATGTATAGCCCACAGAGAAAACATTTGGTTCAGTAAAAAAATGAATAAGCCAGGCGGTTTAGTTTGTAGTACCGTCTTCTCTAGAAGAGAAGGGTCACGTTGGCTACAAATGATTCCGTTGTTCCTACGCCCGAATCCGTTAGCTTGCTAGCTGTTTCTGATTCTATGCTTGCTAGCTTGCCAGCTTGCCAGCTCTCCAGATAACATATTATTTAATGAACAATTATTTAATGAACAATTATTTAATGGCGGGATTCATCGTGTTTACACCACTTGAGTGAGGGTAAAATGAGACAATACCTTTATTTAGTTAATTCATTCGCTCGTCTGACTACACACTCGCTCTATCAATGGTGTTTCAGTCGAGCGTTATTTACTACAGTTGCTATAGATACCATTCAACGTTTCCAGAGCGTTGATATTGAATAGTGATTCAACCTTTTTTTACCTGATCTACTTCAAAGGTGTCCCGTTAGACACCTGACAGCCAGTCACTGTCAAAGGGGAACAATAACATAACACACCAACAGACACACACACACACACACACACACACACACACACACACACACACACACACACGCACACACACACACCAAACTCCAACAGTAGTGTAATAGAACTCATCTAGCAGAACTATAAGTCCTTGTTGCCCCCACACTCTAGCGCCCTCTGTTGGTGTGGCTGGCAGACTGAAGACTAGCACACCTGCAGAGGTGTCCCTGAAGGCTCAGGAGGCAGCAAGGGATTCTGGGAAGGGTAGGGTAAATGTCCTTGTCCGTTACCACCAGTGTGCCTCCCTCAGGCTCTAAGAGGGCGTGTGTGTGTGTGTGTGTGTGTCCCTCAGGCTCTAAGAGGGCGTGGGTGTGTGTGTGTGTGTGTCTCAGGCTCTAAGAGGGCGTGTGTGTGTGTGTGTGTGTGTGTGTGTGTGTGTGTGTGTGTGTGTGTGTGTGTGTGTGTGTCCCTCAGGCTCTAAGAGGGCGTGTGTGTGTGTGTGTGTGTGTGTGTGTGTGTGTGTGTGTGTGTGTGTGTGTGTGTGTGTGTGTGTGTGTGTCTGTCCCTCAGGCTTTAAGAGGGCATGTGTGTGCAGGCTTCAGAGTGGAGCCTTTCAGACCGCACCCCTCACATTGCTGTGTGGGCAGGTGATAACTGAGCTTTATGAAAGCCATGATGACACGGACCAAACTTTATCCAATCACGTTTCATTCTCCATGAAGCTTCAGTCTAAGCTCCGTCCTCCAAAGCCTCCACTACGTCCTCCGTGGCGATGAATAAACAAATCTATTTCCGATTGGCAGACGCGTCATAGTTGTCAGACGCATCATAGTTGTCAGCCAATATGTTTTGTTTCTACGAGGAGGATTTTCTGGGTTTGTTTGATATAAAGTGACACGCTAGCAACTTTAAGCAGGGTGAGTTCACGTCAGGAAAAACATTGTTTTCAAAACACTCAGTTTGTCGTGTGGATGACATCTAAAAAACAACTTGAGACCATGCTTACTCTTAACAGAAGTATATAACTTAATATGATCACTATTATAAATCAAAGTTAATATAAAATGAAATATGATAAGGAGCTCTCTGAGCTGATGTCTTGATATGTAGCGTGTTCATTCCCCCGGATCAAATAGTTCTGGAAAGGTCTGTTTAATGAACCAAACGGCTCCCTACAGGCCTGTTTTTAAAGGGATCTCTGCTGTAAGTAATTAACCAAAAGGTTCTCAAAAGCACCTCTTGTCAAAGTTGTTCTATCTAAACTTCGGGGTTCCTGTGTGAGGGGAGAAGAGTGTGTGGTGTTCTACAGAACCATTCTCTGTCCCGTGTTCTGCTACAGAGGGCGGTTCTGCGGTGGAGGTGGACCGGATCGGCCGTCCTCTCAGACACCAGGTCCAAGTCCAGAGCAGCCGAATCAGGAGCAGTTCTGGCCTAGATTAGAACCTTGTCTGGCCCGGAGTGCGTTTAACAGGTCTAGCGGCTTTAACTGCAGCTCTCCTCTGGCCCCTCCCCCTGCAGCTCTCCTCTGGCCCCTCCCCCTGCAGCTCTCCTCTGGCTCCTCCCCATGCAGCTCTCCTCTGGCCCCTCCCCCTGCAGCTCTCCTCTGGCTCCTCCCCCTGCATCTCTCCTCTGGCTCCTCCCCCTGCATCTCTCCTCTGGCTCCTCCCTCTGCAGCTCTCCTCTGGCTCCTCCCCCTGCAGTTCTTCTCTGGCTCCTCCCCCTGCAGCTCTGGTCTGCTGGTCTTCTTTGGGTTTAATGTTGGGATCTGCTGCCTCCTGCTGGCCGACTGATGAAGTGTTTTGAAACCGTTTCCTTGTGCTTGAACTAAAACCTGACTGGCTATTTCCAGGGACGTTTAGATTTCCAGACGAGACTCGTGACTAGTCGCAGGTCTTATGTACTTTACATGTCTTATTTAATATGCTGCAGCAATGCATGCAGGCTCAGACAGACGTCCGTCTCAACGATCTGGAATGAGACGAGCCAAAGCTTCATTAGTCAAAAATCTTGGACCACATGATATACCAAAGTCACAGCTATTGAAAGTCTTGCATGCATTTGTGCTTTGTTGAATTGTTCTGTAAATATAATATTTATTAAGCTAGCTTTTGTTTTATATATTTTATAACATTAGACTTTTAATTGTAACGTTGGACTTGCTGATTGTGTGTTCGTGGCTGGACTGAATCTGAATGTCACCTTAGAGGAAGTCCCGCCCACTCCGCTTCAGCACTAAAAGGGCTTCAACTCGATTCTGTCAATCATGCACACAATCATCCTGACTGGACAGCGGACCTGTCAGTCATCCACATGTGCTCCTATGATTATTGAGTCATAGAGATAACTCAGTTTTTTGTTGTTCACCAAACACACACAATAAATAGACATGGAATGGAATTCTTTGTTGTTCTTGTATTTATTTATCTGTTTTTATTTATTTTATAATGTGGAGAGGAGTGGGTTGAGTCCTGGAGACCATAGAGTCCTGGATCATGAGGATGGGGAAAGGAGTGTTATACATTATACAATTATTATATATATTATAAAATATCAAATATTATCTATTAAATATATGACATCAGGCAAGAGTGTTTTGGATGGGATGTTCTCTGGAGGACCTGAAGTTTAAACTGACAAGGTATCAGGATGAAAAGATGAGTGTGTATAATAATATAATTAATATTTTACACTCAGTGTGTTAGTGGAGAGGGAGTTGAACACAATGACCTGCAGGTGGCACCAGAGGCCCATCTGTCAGGATGTTAGGATGTTAATATGTGTGTGTTTGCTGTAAGTGTATGTCTTTAGTGTTAGGATGTTAATATGTGTGTGTGTGCTGTAAGTGTGTGTCCTCAGTGTTGACACACACACACAGACAGACACACACACACACACACACAAACACACAGACAGACACACACAAACACACACACACACACACACACACACAGACAGACACACACACACACACAGAAGCATGAGCATCATGTAGAAACAGGTCACTCCTGAATCCTTCAAGTCAAAGAGAAATAATGTTGGCTTCAGTCAGACCCTGAGCCTCAACGCTTAAGGGGCAGAAGCATCATCTGCCCCCAGGAGAAGGACTCATCAGGGGGTATTCCAGGCTTTTAAGGCTTTTTTAAGGCTTCATCCTCCTAGCACAACACAAAGCCTTCCCCAGGTTTGGCAATTAACCACGTACTTGGAAATACCCCACAGACCACTTTCTCCTCAACACTAAAAACAGCCGGACACACGACTGAGTCAGATTTCTGTTTCTCGCTTCTTTCTTCTGGCACTCTCGCGTTTATAGTTAAAGTGGCAGAGCTGTACTTTCTGCCCGCGTCACCCTGAACTTATTAACAAAACTGCTGAGACGGCGGCTTTCTACCGAAAACACATGTCCGCTGCACGCGCTGCGGGCTGCGTCTCAGACTGAGATTTGAGCTGGCATGAATCATCGACGTCACCTAAGGGACTTTGTGTATAAGTAGTACGTATCGTCCTAGTTTTATATCATTCACGAATAAATAAACACAAATTAAACTTGCTTCAAAATCCCCACCCCTATTACTTACTAAGTATTTTTTAAGGTAGGAATAGAATTTCAACAGCTCCATAAGTATCTATTTTATTAAAAAATGTAATTAATAATGAGTGAATAACGGGAAATGAGACATTTTATAAACAGAAAGAATGTGCTGAGGGTGTGGGTCTGGGGTTAACGGAGACAGCCGACCGCCGCGGAGTTGAATTTCACAGCCGTGGCGGGAGGAGTCAGGGGCTCGTGGAGAAGAAAGGCAGGCTTCTCACGACAGATCGTCGCTGTTGTCGCGGGTCGACCTACAGTTCTGTATACGCGCCTCTCTCCGCAGGTGAAGCTGACCCCACGTGTCCGGTCTGTGCAGCTGTTCTCCACGCGAACATGAAGCCCGCTCACCTGTTCCTCGCGCCCCGGGTCCTGCTGCTGATGCAGAGTAAGTAGCAGACACACTTTGAGAAACGGGCTCGAGCTAACTCTTCACTCTGGCGTGTGAGTGTGTGTGTGTGTGTGTGCATGCTAACTCTTCACTCTCGGCATGCACTTCCTTTGTTATGGTTTGACCAAAAGCCAGGAGAATCATTCCGCTTCATGCGCCATTAATTGAAACCCTTCATCTCTGTTAACTGAACTGAACACATGCATTTCAGTTGACAGTTGACACGTGTCCGATGTTGTCTGTTATATAGATAGATGGATACTTTATTAATCCCGAGGGAAATATATGTTGTCTGTTATATGGCGTGAAAACGGGAGTTACCATCCTTCAGACCAACATTCCACTCGGAAAGAAAGCGTGTTATCACATAAAGTGTGTCTAACACGGGCCTGGCCTGGGCCAGTCTAGGGGCGGATCACCATCCAATCAGGTGTGAAGGAGGATAGGAATCAAGGGTGTCCAATCAGGAGTGATCAATGGTTGGAATCAAGGGTGTCCAATCAGGAGTGATCAATGGTTGGAATGGTAGGACATGCTGATGTGTGGACGTCTATGGTAGGACATGCTGCTCTGTAGACGTCTATGGTAGGACATGCTGATGTGTGGACGTCTATGGTAGGACATGCTGATTTATGGTAGGACATGCTGCTCTATGGTAGGACATGCTGCTCTATGGACGTCTATGGTAGGACATGCTGATGTGTGGACGTCTATGGTAGGACATGCTGCTGTGTGGACGTCTATGGTAGGACATGCTGCTCTATGGTAGGACATGCTGATGTGTGGACGTCTATGGTAGGACATGCTGCTGTGTGGACCTCTGTCTGTCCCTCTCGTCCCTCCTGTGAGGATGTGAGTTCTGAGTTCAAAACAAACTGAGCTGGTCTGCTTTTAACATCAGCAGCAGCAACATGCAGGACTGTTATTCTCCAGCGCCACATGAGCAGCTCTTGAGATCTCTGAGATCTCTGGATTCTGACACACCTGGCCCAGCATCAGGCAGTGTGTGTGTGTGTGTGTGTGTGTGTGTGTGTGTGTGTGTGGGGGGGGGGGGGGGTCCCTGACGACGTGTGTAAGGGCTGGAGGCTGTTTCACTGACACACATACATACATACGCACACACACACGCACACACACACACGCGCACACACACACACACACACACACACACACACACACACACATACATACACACAGCCTGATGCTGGGCCAGGTGTGTCAGAATCCAGAGATCTCAGGGGCAGCAAAAGCCATGGGGCAAGTGTGTGTGTGTGTGTGTGTGTGCGTGTGTGTATGTGTATGTGTATGTGTATGTGTCTGTGTCTGTGTGTGTGTGTGTGTGTCTGTGTGTGTATGTATGTGTGTGTGCGCGTGCATTTCTACCACTGTCCTAATATTACGGTGTGTGTGTGAGAGCACCTCTGCCACCGTCCAAATACCACGGCCGCCCTCTCTGAGAGGAGTGTGTGTGTGTGTGTGTGTGTTTGTGTGTGTGTGTGTGTGTATGGCCGCCCCGCTCCGAGCAGCTCAGAGGAGGAGAGCACAAGAGGAACCAGATGGCATAAAAATGTGTGTGTGTGTGTGTGGAGTCCTCCAAACACACTTTTTCTCTCTCTCCCCCTCTTTCTCTCATCCCTCCTTCCCCCTCTTTCTCTCATCCCTCTCTCCCTCTTTTTCTGACCTCCCTCTTTCTCTTTCCTCCCTCTCTTTCACCCTCTTTCTCGTCCTTTCTCTCAAGCCCCTCTCTCCCCCTCTTTCTCATCCCCCTCTCTTTCTCTCTCCTCCCTCTCTTTCAACCTCTCTCCCCCTCTTTCTCTCATCCCTCCTTCCCCCTCTTTCTCTCATCCCTCTCTCCCTCTTTTTCTGACCTCCCTCTTTCTCTTTCCTCCCTCTCTTTCACCCTCTTTCTCGTCCTTTCTCTCAAGCCCCTCTCTCCCCCTCTTTCTCATCCCCCTCTCTTTCTCTCTCCTCCCTCTCTTTCAACCTCTCTCCCCCTCTTTCTCTCATCCCTCCTTCCCCCTCTTTCTCTCATCCCTCTCTCCCTCTTTTTCTGACCTCCCTCTTTCTCTTTCCTCCCTCTCTTTCACCCTCTTTCTCGTCCTTTCTCTCAAGCCCCTCTCTCCCCCTCTTTCTCATCCCCCTCTCCCTCTCTTTCTCACCCCCTCTCTTTTTTCACACCTCACTCTTTCTCTCCATCCCTCCTTCCCCCTCTTTCTCTCATCCCTCTTTCCCTCTCCCTGTCTTTCTCTCTCCTCCCTCTCTTTCAACCTCTCTCTCCCCCTCTCTCTCATCCCTCTCTCTCCCCCTCTTTCTCTCTCTGGAGGAAGGCTCTCGCGGTTTTCTCTGTGGACAGGCCGAGCGGCATTCTGGCATCTCACCTCCCCTCTACCAGTGTGTGTGTGTGCGTGTGTGTGCGTGTGTGTGTGTGTGCGTGTGCCTGTGAGTGCGTGCGTGTGAGTGTGCGCTCGTGTGTGTGTGTGTGTGTGTGTGAGGGGGGGGGGGGGGGTTGACAAAAACAGGATAGAGTGGGTTGTGATTGGAATGGAGTGATGTGGTGTGTGTGTGTGTGTGTGTGTGTGTGTGTGTTTTTGTGTTCTTCTGGTTGCTTTATGACTCATCAGAACTTTCAGGATGCAGTCATTTTGTTGTTTTATTCACCTGGTCTGCCTGTGATTGGTTCCTGGCTTCTGGCCTGGGTTTCAGAGCAGAGGTCTCATTGGCTGTTTGTCACTAAGTGAAAATCCTGCAGTTCCTCTGATGTACACAGAATCTGCACCAGACCTCCACTGACTCAGAGCAGGGAGACTCACACACACACACACACACCCATACACACACTCTCACACACACTCACACACACACACACACACACACTCACTTTCAGTACTCTGGACATTTGATCTCCGTGAGGGTTGGCGACCTCAGGTGCTGATGCCATTACATTACATGGTTGTAACGCGGTTTTCTCGGTAGAACAGAAAACACTTCAAACACTATTGTCACTGTTCACCCGTTTATTATGATCACCAAATAAAGTCTCTATACTTATCCTGTTCGATCTTAGTGCGGCTTTTGATACCATTGATCACGACATCTTAATCAATAGACTTGAAAAGCTTATTGGGTTATCTGACTGTGTATTGAACTGGATCAAAACATATATCAGAGGAAGGAAGTTTTATGTTAGTCTAGGAGACCATATGTCTGAGAAACATGAAAGCTGCTATGGGGTTGCACAAGGGAGCTGCTTAGGT
>NC_045156.1:17122304-17127304 GCF_900700415.2 Clupea harengus
GGTAAGTCAGCTTACACACACACACACACACTCTTGTGGCTAGTGTCATGGAGGTCAAGGGGTCAGTGGCAGCTATAGTTAGACACACACACACACACACACTCACACACACACACACACACACACACACACACACCTTTCTTCCATGCTCAGGCTGTTCACACATTATAATACCAATAACACCACAGACACTGGCATGTTTTCCCACAGTTCAGGGTGTCTTTTTCAGTTGAAAAAAGTGAAACTTCTCAAAAAACAAACCATCCTACGTCACCTCTCCTCTCCTCTTCTCCTCTCTTCCTCTGTCATATCCTCCCATCTTCCACTCCTCTCCTCTCCTCTCCTCCTCCACCTCTCCTCTCCTCTCTTCCTCCTCTCCTCTCCTCCTCCACCTCTCCTCTCTCTTCTCCTCTCCTCTCCTCCTCCTCCTCCTCCAACTCTCCTCTCCTCTCCTCTCCTCCTCCACCTCTCCTCTCTCTCCTCCTCTCCTCTCCTCTCCTCTCCTCTCCAGCGCGTAAGGAGCGTAAGTTCTGGGACGGTGAGAAGGCCGTGTTCGTGGTCCTGGCGGGTTCCACCGCGGTCCTGCCGTGCGTGAACCGGCGGAGCATCTGGACGGAGGGCGGCAGCGAGGAGCAGCAGCAGGTGGTGCACTGGGACCGGCAGTCCCCCGGTGTGCGGCACGACCACGCCGACCGGCTGGTGGACCTGTACGCGTCCGGCGAGCAGCGCCACTACGGTCCGCAGTTCCTCCGCGGGCGCATGAACATCACGGCCGAGGCCTTCTCCCGCGGCGACTTCTCCCTCACCGTGGCGCGCCTCACGCCCGCCGACCAGGGCCTCTACTCCTGCCACCTCCACCACCACTACTGCGGCCTCCACGAGAGGCGCGTCTTCAGCCTCACCGTCACACAAGCACACACACACACTCACTCACACACGCAGAAGCCAGCAGCCAGCAGCCCGCCACAAGCCCTGCCCAACGACGACCCCAGTAAGACCACACACACACACACACACACACACACACACACACACACTCAAAGCCCAGCAGCTCAACGCAAGCCCTGCCCAATGAGGACCTCAGCAAGATCACACACACATAAACACAAACTCACATACATCTCACGGATACAGACACATAATCACACTCACACACTCTCTCACACTCACACACTCATTCTCACACACACACACACACACACACACTCACACACACACACACACACACACACACACACACACACACACATTTATCTTCTTTTTAAAATCTTTTTTTCCATTTGCAGTCAGCACATACTAAACCAGGCCAGACTCCCCCCCCCCCCCGACACACACACTCTCTCTCCCAAACACACAGACACAAACACAAGCTCACATACACACGCTCACACACACACGCTCACACACACACATACCATGCTCCATCACATCAGCCCTCTCCCAGTGGATGTAAAAAACAAAGAAAAAGACAAAAAGGCTGTAAGAGAGAGAGAGTGTGTGTGTGTGTGTGTGTCTGTCTGTGTGTGTATGGTTTGTGTGAGAGTTGGAGAGGGGTTGGTGTCTGTATTTGTGTTTGATGACTCCATTTCCCTAGAAAACACAACTGCAGATGCTTTAGTCATCAGTAACACATGTTCTCTCTCTCGCTCACACACACACACACACACACACACACACACACACTTCTCCTCATTAAAAAATGCCAGGCGTTTCCTTTCGGTCTCATTTTCTCCTCCCCTTCTCCTCTGGTTCATCGTGTAGTGTGTGTGTGTGTGTGTGTGTCTGTGTGTGTCTGTGTGTGTGTGTGTGTGTGTGCGTGTGTGACCGATAGAGTGAGAGAGGTTGAGGAGAAGAGAGTGGAGTAAAGAACAGAGAGAAGAGGGACAGAGAAAGAGGAAAGATGAGATGAGGGGATAGAGAGGAGAGGAGAGGAGAGATGAGGGGATAGAGAGAGGAGAGGAGAAGAGAGGAGATGAGGGGATAGAGAGAGGAGAGGAGAGGAGAGATGAGGGGATAGAGAGAGGAGAGGAGAGGAGAGGAGAGGAGAGATGAGGGGATAGAGAGGAGAGATGAGGAGAGGAGAGATGAGGGGAGGAAAGATGAGGGGATAGAGAGGAGAGGAGAGATGAGGGGATAGAGAGGAGAGGGGAGGAGAGATGAGGGGATAGAGAGGAGAGGAGAGATGAGGGGATAGAGAGGAGAGATGAGGAGAGATGAGGGGATAGAGAGGAGCGGAGAGAAGAGGGGATAGAGAGGAGAGGAGAGATGAGATGAGGGGATAGAGAGGAGAGGAGAGATGAGGAGAGATGAGGGGATAGAGAGGAGCGGAGAGAAGAGATGAGGGGATAGAGAGGAGAGATGAGGAGAGGAGAGGAGAGGAAAGATGAGGGGAGGAGAGATGAGGGGATAGAGAGGAGAGGAGAGATGAGGGGATAGAGGAGAGGAGAGATGAGGGAGAGGAGAGATGAGGGGATAGAGAGGAGAGGAGAGATGAGGGGATAGAGAGGAGAGGAGAGGTGAGGGGAGGAGAGATGAGGGGATAGAGAGGAGAGGAGAGGAAAGATGAGGGGATAGAGAGGAGAGGAGGAGGAGAGGAGAGATGAGGGGATAGAGAGGAGAGATGAGATGAGGGGACAGAGAGGAGAGGAGAGATGAGGGGAGAGGAGAGAGAGATGAGGGGATAGAGGAGATGAAAGAGAGATGAGGGGATAGAGAGAGATGAAAGGAGAGATGAGGGGATAGAGAGGAGAGGAGTGGAGAGATGAGGGGATAGAGAGGAGAGGATAGAGAGGAGAGGAGAGGAGAGGAGAGGGGAGGAGAGGGGATAGAGAGGAGAGGAGAGGAAAGAAGGGCAGGGCCTGAAAAGCCAACAATAGTGGAAATGTGGAAAAGTCATTTTTCTTTGGTTCAGACATAAGATAGTGTGTGTGTGTTGTAGTGTGAGTGTGTGTGTGTGTGTGTGTGTGTGTTGTAGTGTGAGTGTGTGTGTGTGTGTTGTAGTGTGAGTGTGTGTGTTGTTGTGTGTGTGTGTTGTAGTGAGAGCGTGAGTGAGTGAGTGAGTGAGTGTGTGTGTGTGTGTGTGTGTGTGTGTGTGTGTGTGTGTTGTGTGTGTGCGCGCGCGCATGTCTGGTTGAGAAATAGCTGTGTGTTCTGGAAAGGAGACTCTACAGTATGCTCTCAGGAATCCTTAAAAAAAAAAAAAAAAAAAAAAAACACACACACACACATACATGCACACAAGAGTAAGAGAAAAGGGAGGTAAACACATTTGGAAAAGTCATCTTGGGGTCCCAACATACCCAAGAAAGGGCTGTGTGTGTGTGTGTGTGTGTGTGTATGTGTGACTGAGGTGTATTGTTATGACATGGAGAGTCTGTAACTGTGGAGGTTTGTTGTGGGGGTTAGCTGTGCTTGTGATTAGTTCTTGCTATAGTGTGTGTGTGCTGTGGCCAAGGCTGTGTGTGTGTGTGTGTGTGTGTGTGTATGGATGAGCTTCTGTATGAACCAGTGAATCCAGAGAGTGTGAAGGATGTGTGTGATTGTGGCTATAGGACGTGTGGATGAGAGTGTAGTGTGTGTGTGTGTGTGTGTGTGTGGTGTGTGTGTGTTGTTTATAAGCAGGACATGTCCAGCATCTGGTCTCTTGCATCTGGACATCTGCTTCAGTTGTGTTGCAGGAGGAGCCTCTTACATTTAGGTCAACACCGCCCCCCAAACACACACACACACACTCACACACACACACACACACATGCCTGCACACACACACACACACACACACACACACACACACACACACACACACACACTCACACCCTCAGATATGCCCCACCAAATATGTTGGCCCATTCCTCTGGCTCGCTGAAAGAGAGAGCGGAAGGACCAGTCTGGAACACACAGATCTGCTGTGGGAGTGTGTGTGTGTGGTGTGTGTGTGTGTGTGTGTGTGTGTGTGTGCGTGTGTGTGTGTGTGTGCAGGCATGTGTGTGTGTGGTGTGTGTGTGTGTGTGTGTGTGTGCGTGTGTGTGTGTGTGTGCAGGCATGTGTGTGTGTGTGTGTGTGTGTGTGTGTGTGAGTGTGTGCACAGTTGTGTATGGGTATGTGTTTGTGTGTGTGTGTGCTATTGCATGGCTGTGTGTGTGTTGTAATAGTCACCCTACAGATCCCTACAGAGATAGACCTGTGTCTGTTTACCTCAAGAACTCTAAAGAAATCGTTTTGGTCCCTTGCAAACACACACACACACACATACACACACACACACACACACACACACAACAAACATACACACACACACACACCTTGGGCCTAAAAACATGGGAAAATAAATCCCATTAAGGTTGGCAGCTGTGCCTTTTGGGAGTGGACATCCTTGAATGGATCCGAAGTATGCTTTCTTCTTTTTGTATTAGGTTATTTTATGTTTTATTTTATTTCATGTTTTTTTAGCAATCATTATTAGTTTTGTTTATTTTTACATTTTCTCTAGGTAAATTATTTTATTTCAGTTAAAATGTTTTAGAACCATTGGTTTTCAGATTACGAAACCCTGATAACCCTGGTGTGTGTGTTTGTGTGTGTGTTTGTGTGGTGTGTGTGTGTGTTGTGTGTGTGTGTGGTGTGTGTCTGTGTGTGTGTATGTGGTGTGTGTGTTTGCATTGTTTTTGTGTGTGTGTGTGTGTGTGTGTGTGTGTTAAACTTGACTGATTTTGCTTCCACGGTAACATTAAGCTGTTGCCGCTCCATCCTGAGAGCCAGCAGACCAGACTAATCAATGATCTACACCAACATGGACGGCAGCCCAAACTAATCAATAATTCACAGCATGCCTCCGCCTGCAGTGACAGTGTGTGAAGATGTTCCATGTTTCCCCCCGTGACTGTGACAGATGGACTGTTCCTTGCTTCCTACTGGCGCTCTGGGCTCTTCTGTGTGTGTGTCAGACCCATCCTCCCAACGTGTGTGTGTGTGTGTGTTTGTGTTTTCTGTGTGTATTTATA
>NC_045156.1:17132304-17149804 GCF_900700415.2 Clupea harengus
CCCTCGCAAGATGGAGAGGTAGGCAGCATCATCACACAGGCCACACACACACACACACATTACACACACAGAGGCCACTCACACACACACACACACACACACACACAGAGGCCACTCACACACACACACACACAGAGGCCACTCACACACACACTCACAGAGGCCACTCTCACACACACACACACATACACAGAAGCCACTCACACACACACACACACACACATACACATAGAGGCCACTCTCACACACACACACACACATTTGTATAGCATGTATAGTAAACTGTGCATCTATGTTTCTAAATGTAGAAATCACATGACCACTAATGGCCTTGAGATGGTTGCCACGGAGATGAAGAGCCATCAGGAGGATCCCAAACTAGGTGTGTCTGATTACTGTGATAGATTAGATATGTCTGATAGATTAGATATGTCTGATAGATTAAATATGTCTGATTACTGTGATAGATTAGATATGTCTGATTACTGTGATAGATTAGATTGTTGTTGCTCTTGTTGTTGTTTTGCCAGTTGTCATGTATGATATGATATAAATGATATTTGTAAAAACAAAAAATGTGCCTTTCACCTATGCTAGAGAGGTGTGAGTGAACTCCCAGAGGAAAGCCTCAGAGAGTGTGGAGCCAGTTTGCATTAGTGTTTATAAACACTCGTGTCAGTCACATGTCATTATAAACACTCTGGTCTGCCACATGTCATTATAAACACTCTTGTTTGTCACGTGTCATTATAAACACTCTTGTTTGTCACATGTCATTATAAACACTCTTGTCTGCCACATGTCATTATAAACACTCGTGTCATTATAAACACTCTTGTCTGTCACATGTCATTATAAACACTCTTGTCATTATAAACACTCTTGTCTGTCACATGTCATTATAAACACTCTTGTCATTATAAACACTCTTGTCTGTCACATGTCATTATAAAAACTTGTTTCTGTCACAGACTACAAGAACAACCTGCTGAAGGAGAAGGCAGTGCTGACCAACATGTGTTCCCCAAAGGCCATCGACCTGGACAAAGGTACAAGTACACAAACACACACACAAGCACACACACATGAGCCCACACACACACAAGCACACATGAGACCACACACACACACAAACACACACACACACACACACACATGAGCCCACACACACAAGCACACACACACACAAACACACATAGGCCTACACACACACAAACACACACACACACACACACACGAGCCCCCCCACACACAAGCACACATGAGACCACACACAAACACACACACACACACACACATGAGCCCACACACACAAGCACACACACACACACACACAAACACACATAGGCCTACACACACACAAACACACACACACACACACACACACAAGCCCCCCCACACACAAGCACACATGAGACCACACACACACAAGGACACATACACACACAAGCTCACACACACACACAAGCACACATGAGACCACACACACACAAGCTCACACACACACACACCGGCACACATTTGCACATTTTGAACGTCTGAGCGGAGAATTAGAATTTATTTGGAATAAGTTCTGCAGATGGGCTTCTCTGTGGACTTTGGATCTTAGTCACACACTCAAGCGCACACACACACACACACACACACACACACACACACACTCAAGCGCACACACACACACACACACACACACACACACACACTCACGCGCACACACACACACACACACACACACACTCAAGCGCACACACACACACACACACACACACACACACACACACACACTCAAGCACACACACACACACACACACTCAAGCGCACACACACACACACACACACACACACTCTCACACACACACTCACACACACACACACACACACACACACACTCAAGCGCACACACACACACACACTCAAGCGCACACACACACACACTCAAGCGCACACACACACACACACACACACACACACACACGCACACTCACACACACACACACACTCACACACTCAATCGCAGCCAAACTTACTGGTTCAATACAAATCAAAAAGGAGAAAATAACCAGAACATCTAACCTCTTCATTTTCTCTCTCTGAATTCCCCTCTTTCCTTCTCCCTCTCTAACTCTCTCTCCCTCTCTCTCTAACTCTCCCCCTCTCTCTCCCTCCCTCTCTAACTCTCCCCCCTCTCTCTCTCCCTCCCTTTCTAACTCTCTCTCCCTCCCTCTCTCTCTCCCTCTCTAACTCTCTCTCCCTCTCTCTCTCCCTCTCTCTCTCTCTAACTCTCCCTCTCTCCCTCCCTCTCTCCCCTCCCAGAGATGGCGAAGGCGTGCTCTTACTGAGGGGCGTGTGGAGTGCTGCTGGCTGGTCCAGGGGCAGGCGCGCAGAGGCAATGGCGTGATGTACAGCAGACGAGAGGAGGAGAGGAGAGTGGAGGGGGAGAGGAGGAGAGGAGAGTGAGGAGAGCGGAGGAGAGCGGAGGAGAGTGAGGGGTCTCTTGTCTTTGCGGGGGTTTGTGGGATCTCTTCATTTCCTCCCTGCAGGAGAGGGTGTCTGTGGGGGGTGCTGTACTGCGTTGCGCTGCCCCTGGTGGCCTGGAGTCTTTCCACCTACGGTTAGCTGCCTTTTCTCCCCCAGCCAGAGTATAGAGAGACCTGGGCCTCACTGTTTGGCCTAGGGGTAGGAAGGCAGGCTCAGGCTGCATCACTGCGGTACCAAGTATCTGGAAACAGGAGCCCTAGGTAACCGAACCAATGAGCTATCAGTGCTAACACATAACTCACACAGACCCCATAGCTATCAGCGCTAACACATAACTCACACAGACCCCATAGCTATCAGCGCTAACACATAACTCACACAGACCCCATAGCTATCAGCGCTAAGACATAACTCACACAGACCCCATAGCTATCAGCGCTCATACATTCACACAGACCCCATAGCTATCAGCGCTAACACATAACTCTCACAGACCCCATAGCTATCAGCGCTTATACATAACTCACACAGACCCCATAGCTATCAGCGCTAACACATAACTCACACAGACCCCATAGCTATCAGCGCTAACACATTACTCACACAGACCCCATAGCTATCAGCGCTAACACATAACTCACACAGACCCCATAGCTATCAGCGCCAACACATAACTCACACAGACCCCATAGCTATCAGCGCTAACACATAACTCACACAGACCCCATAGCTATCAGCGCTAATACACTCACACAGACCCCATAGCTATCAACGCTAACACATAACTCACACAGACTCCATAACTATCAGCACTAATACATAACTCACACAGACCCCATAGCTATCAGCACTAACACAACACTTATACAGACCTCACAGCTATCAATGCCAACATTAAAAACATTTACTACAGAGCCCCTGACCTATCAATGCTAACACTAAGTACATTTACTACAGAGCCCCTAAGCTATCAACGCTATGACAGAGAACTTGACCACATTTCCAGTCTCCATTTAAAATGCTTCCAGCAGCCGGCAGATGTAGTCTGTGCCATCAAACACTTCTCATTTAGTCATCTAGCTGGAGATATATGGTACATGTGAATGTTTTTAAATAATTATTTGCAGATGTAGTCTATTAATTATGGCCTTATGTGTCACAGCTTGCTGCTGTAGTGCATTACAATCAAATTAATAGTCATTATATATTTTCCTGAGATTTGAATATTTTTCTCTCAATGGCCATGTGAAGAACCTTTACAGAGTGTATCTTAAAACGTAATTGTATATTTCCAACACTATTTTGATTGCTACATAGCTTGTGCAACTGTAGACAATGGTAGATGTGTTAAGTGTCCTTAAAGGTGAGTGATTTAGACCAGGGCCCCACCCCTAGGCCTTCAGCAGGTAGCAGCCTCCCCCACAGTGCCTTCACCCCTAGGCCCCACCCCCCTTGGTCCCACCCCCTATGGGCCCCATCCCTACGGGGCCCCACCCCCACAGAGCCCCACCCCTCAGGCCTTCACCTTCACTTGTGTCGTGTGCTTCACGAGTATTCTTCACATGTCCCATATCAGTCATCAGTACAGTTCCTCCATTTTTGGAAGCACAGATCAAATACAAAAGCAAACTACAAGTACACAGATTCATACCGATAACAGATTTATATCAATGTTCTATAGATTCATACCAATATTCTATAGATTCATACCAATGTTCTATAGATTCATCCCAATATTCTATAGATTCATCCCAATATTCTATAGATTCATACCAATAACAGATTCATCCCAATATTCTATAGATTCATCCCAATATTCTATAGATTCATACCAATATTCTATAGATTCATACCAATATTCTATAGATTCATACCAAGAACAGTTTGTTGAAACATTCTCATTTGTGCTTGGGTCTCCTGTAGTGGAGTCTGTAGTCCTTCAGCATACAGTGGCAGAGTTGAGAGACCCCCCCACCCCGCTCTAAACCCCCCCGCTCTGTCCCCTCCATGAGGTGGTGTGTGTCTTTATTTCATGACATTCGGTTGGGTCTGGCCAGTGAGTTAACCCAAGTTTACTCTCATTTTAACTCAGATTTTTACTCTGGACTGTAAGTGTATTTTCTCTGCTGTTGTGCCTTTTGATGTGTTTTTGTCTCGTATCTTTGCCATGTTATGTACTCTCTCATACACACACACACACACACACACACACGTATACACACACGCATCTTTGCCATGTTATGTATTCCCTCACACTCCCCTGCAGCACAGTGGCTGATCACTCACATGTAGGTCATCATCTGCGGAGCCATCTGAGCTCCGATGTACAACACATACACATATGCACACATACACACACACACACACATACACATATGCACACACACACACACACACACACATACATACACACACACACACACACACACACACACATACACACACACACACATACGCACATACACATAGACTCACTTACATCTCACGGTACATACACATAATCACACACACACACACACACATACGCACACACACACCCTCTGTATGCAAAGGAAGTAAGTAGAGGGATTGACTGGCCAGCTCAGCTCAAGCCTTGAGCGCACAGAATGAGGAGATGGTCCACACACACACACACACACACACATATGCATACGCACACACACACACACACACACACACACACACACACACACACACACACACACACACACACACAAGCCTCTCCACTGATAGGGGACATACATGGAATGTATGGGCTTAGGTGCGTACATCTGTTTCATTTATCAGCTTGCCGCCTTATAAAGAGAATAGGACTGATTCCTGTGGTTTGATTGCATTGGAATGTGTAACCAAAATCAGATTATTCAAACATGTATTAATAAACTGCTGAATTGTTCTATCCGAGTGTTCTATCTGAGGGCCTCATTTACGTATGCTGTACGCTGTATTTCCGCATTTTACGTAATATTTATCAAACCAGAACCCCGTCTGGTAATCAGCGCCTTACTCCGCCCTCTAGTGTTATTAGCGCACCGCTAAAAGAGGGGAGAATGGGCCTGCGTGTTCCTGCCCCCATGGATGATGAGCTAGAATTAGAATTAGAGCTTTTGGTTCCCGAGGTTACAGCAAACTTAGACCCCGTGCACACTAACCCGGGTAGATATAGAAACGCATACATATTTCTCTGTTTAGCCCTTCCGTCCACACTAAAACGGGGTATTCCGACACTGAAAACGATGCTTTTCAAAAACGCTGCCCTAGGCGAATATATAACAGCCTTTTATTTATCGCTCAGAACTGAGGCAACATAACAGCTTATTATTTATTGCTCAGAACTGAGGCAACATAACAGCTCATTTCACTGTTTTAACCTTCAGAACTGACTCTTTAACACAACGTTCAGGAAAGAGCAATAGTCCGAGGGGGAGATCACCAGGAGAGAGAGAGAGCAATAGTCCGAGATCACCAGGAGAGAGAGAGTAATAGTCCGAGGGTGAGATCACCAGGAGAGAGAGAGTAATAGTCCGAGGGTGAGATCACCAGGAGAGAGAGAGAGTAATAGTCCGAGGGTGAGATCACCAGGAGAGAGAGAGAGAGAGTAATAGTCCGAGGGTGAGATCACCAGGAGAGAGAGAGAGTAATAGTCCGAGGGTGAGATCACCACCACTGATGACCTCTGACCTCACATTAGGGAAGAGTATTACATCACAGACCTTGGTGTGTGATATTCATATGTGACTATTCCTCACATTTATATTTGTGTGTGTTAATGTTTCTGCAGTTGTGTTTCTGCATGCCTGTGTGTCGATGTATGACTTGTGTGTACCAATGTGTGTGTGAATGAGTGTGCTTGTGTGTCAACTCTAGCAACAGCCTGTGTTAGAATATGTGTGTTTTACTAAGTGATCTGCTCGTAATGTGGGAATGATACTCACACGCCAGCCAATATGCACTGTTCTAAAGTGACGTTTCCCCACGATCAGACTGCATCATCAGAAATATTTACCAAATGACAAAAGCACGAATATCGCATCTAACGCAAATGGCCCGGCATACGGAATCCGCACACGCCGCGCGGTGGCAGCACGGGGCCTTCCCTGCCAGTGCGAGCGCGCCTGCGGAGGATGTGAACCTTCCCTTCCTGTCTGAACGACGCAGCAGCAGCCAGCAGTGCGGGCACGGGCCAGATCACGGGGCTGGGTGAGCGCGGCAGCGGTTCTATGATGTCCGCCCCTCAACCCCACCGAGACCATGACACGCTCCGGTTTAATTAATATGTCGCGTCCTCGGTCTTATTTTATTTCATTTACTGAATCATAATCTAATTTATTTTTGTAATTTGAATGTATTGTCTCCGCCCGCTTTGTTTGGCGACCGAGCAGTCTTTCTTGTGATTGTTCCTCAGTTTATTCTGATGGCGGAGACTAAAATTATTTACCACATAGATGAGGAGGAAACTCCTTATTTGGTCAAATTATCAATAGCACCTGAGAAAGTCACGTTGGCGGATTTTAAAAATGTGCTCAGCAACCGTCCGGTTCACAGCTATAAATTCTTTTTCAAATCCATGGATCAGGATTTTGGGTAAGTACCTGGCTCGCATCTGGTCTATTTTCACTCTCTGTGCAGGTTATTGGTGAAAGTGATCTACGAAACACTTCCATTTGAGAGAGGAATGTATCCGCGGGAGTAGTTGAGCTTTTAGCCTACCTTACCTGCAGCTATTCATAACAAGGTTGTCAGGACTGTCATGGAGAAAGCGCCTGATCAGTAGCGAAGCTGCAAACAGCGTCTCGCCAACTGCTCTCGTCTTGATAGATGCCAAAACATCACGTGTGCTTTTGTCGAGCTGACACCGCGAGTGACACCCTTTCTGTTGGGGACGGCCCGCACAGCAGGTGCACTTGTAGTTGGGCATTCGCAGTTCATTTGAATATCCAAACACTAGACAGGCTGTCCAGCGGCTGTACTCTGACTCGAACTTAGAGATATCGTTGTCACCGTGAGGTAGCCTATTAACCAAGGCTCCCTGGCTCTTGCAGTGAGAGCTGAAAATAACGTCACCTTTTGTACACCACCGTAGGCTACTTGCCTGGCATTATTAGCCAGGGCATATTAGTTATTATTTTCCCCTAATGGTCAGCCTGCTCTGCTGTAGCTTTTCCCGTGGGCTAGCGTATAGCTGCATGCGCCGTGTTTGAGACGTCGGGTCAATTCTGTTACACTGTTTAACGTGCCATTGAAACCCTGCTTCAGGTGTCGGTGAGAGTGGTTGCACTATTTCCCATGACACACATACGAACACATAACGTGGCAAAGCCTGACTGATTCATGCTGTAGATCCTAACGTTAGGTGACTGGCTGAGGTTGCTGGGAGACAGCTGCTGGTTGCTGGGAGACGGCTGCTGGCTAGCAGCGATGAGCGCATCTGCACAGCTGGAGGGTCTGTGTTGTTGTAGTGCCGCTTCAAGTCGTGGTGTGACGTCGTGAAGATAACTGACAAGACGTTAGAGAATACCGTTTTACTACCATACGGTAGCGGTCTCTTCAGAAACGTTAAGGTTCATCGGGTGCAGGCTGCGGGGGAGGGTAGGTAGGACAGCCCGGCAAAGCAGCGCGGTGCGCGGAGGCCAATGCCAGTGAGGCGGAACGGTCCTCGTGTTGTGTCGCCGGAGGCGCTTTCAGATTGAGGAGGTGGTGCTGCTGTGGTCCTGTGCTGAGCTCCGTACCGATCACAACACGCCATGAACGCTTGAGAAATGTTAGCTGAGGACGACGACAAATGGTCCCAGAGGAGGTTTTGAAGTGGCAGGTTTATCACTGGTTAGTGTCCTGCTGTACGACCTTATTTCCTCTCGTTAACAGATTCTTTAGGCCGTAATAATATATTTATTTAGCTAAGAATGATATGATTATATTACATAGTAATCTCACTCTTGTAGATAGTAACCCTTAGTAGGTGACCTGTAATCTATGGTCAGAGAACTTGTTGTCATAATAAGGTGGGTGGAGGCAATGTTTTTCAGAGGCAACATATTTCTTGAAATTTTCTTTACATCCCAACAGCAATGAATGAAATAAAGCAAACAGTCCGTCACCTGTGCTAGTTGTAGGCTGTAAAAAACCTGAGGCCTGCCTGCCTGCCTGTCTACCTGCCTGTCTACCTGCCTGCCTACCTGCCTGTCTACCTGTCTACCTTCATGCCTTCCTGCCTGCACACATCTGTGTGTCTTTCACAACATTTCCAACCAGTACCTACAACATTTGCATTTATAAACAAAACAAGAAAAGAAAGACAGAAGAAGAAAAGGCTACAACCAACAAGAGGTTGGATAAAACAAGAGGTCAAACCAGAATCAGTGTCAGTATGGCTTTTCAACGATAATAAGACATTTGATTTCTAAAGCACCTTTCTGGAGCCCAAAAGTGCTTTACAGAATGCAGAGTAGAGAGTAGACAGGTATTGGGAAGCTGAGCGCAGACTGTTCTGGGAAGCCCACAGATATCAGCACAGATATCAGCAGTCGCCGTGGATAAGCATCATATAGAGTAGATGTCGAAGGCTGGGGTCTGTACCTCAGTTAAGTGATACCATTTACTGGAGCCCGCTGGCTGGATTACAAGGGTGTGACAAGGGTGTGACAAGAGCCAGCTAGCGTATCTAGCAAAGTATCCCTGCCAGCGCCCTGGGCAGAGGTAGAGAACCGTCGCTGAGAGAGGCAATGGTGGAGGAGAACGGCACATTCACACACACACACACACACACACATACACACAGAGGTTGAGAACCGTCGCTGAGAGAGGCAATGGTGGAGGAGAACGGCACACTCACAAACACACACACACACACACACACAGAGCGTTACCTGAGAGAGGCAATGGTGGAGGAACGGCACACCCATGAAGAGAGAGTAGATGGAGCAATGGAGGAGAATCACAAAAGTTTAAGGGCTGACCACAGACTCAGAGGCTCTTAGTTAGTAAATGTTAGTAAAGTTAGGCTCTGAGTAAAGCTGTTAGTAAAGTTAGGCTCTTAGTTAGTAAAGCTGTTTGTAAATTAGGCTCTGAGTTAGTAAAGCTGTTAGTAAAGTTAGACTCTTAGTTAGTAAAGCTGTTAGTAAAGTTAGGCTCTGAGTAAAGCTGTTAGTAAAGTTAGGCTCTTAGTTAGTAAAGCTGTTTGTAAATTAGGCTCTGAGTTAGTAAAGCTGTTAGTAAAGTTAGACTCTTAGTTAGTAAAGCTGTTAGTAAAGTTAGGCTCTTAGTTAGTAAAGCTGTTAGTAAAGTTAGGCTCTGAGTTAGTGAAGCTGTTAGTAAAGTTAGGCTCTGAGTAAAGCTGTTAGTAAAGTTAGGCTCTGAGTAAAGCTGTTAGTAAAGTTAGGCTCTTAGTAAGTAAAGCTGTTAGTAAAGTTAGGCTCTGAGTAAAGCTGTTAGTAAAGTTAGGCTCTGAGTAAGTAAAGCTGTCAGTAAAGTTAGGCTCTGAGTAAAGCTGTTAGTAAAGTTAAGGCTCTTAGTAAGTAAATGTTAGTAAAGTTAGGCTCTGAGTTAGTAAAGCTGTTAGTAAAGTTAGGCTCTTAGTAAGTAAAGCTGTTAGTAAAGTTAGGCTCTTAGTAAAGCTGTTAGTAAAGTTAGGCTCTTAGTTAGTAAAGCTGTTAGTAAAGTTAGGCTCTTAGTAAGTAAAGCTGTTAGTAAAGTTAGGCTCTTAGTAAAGCTGTTAGTAAAGTTAGGCTCTGAGTTAGTAAAGCTGTTAGTAAAGTTAGGCTCTGAGTTAGTAAAGCTGTCGTGACTCAGAGGCTCTTGGCTCTTGGATGACTGTATAGCATGTGTTTACATGTGTCTTATATAGCATGTGTTTACATGTGTCTTATATAGCATGTGTTTACATGTGTCTTATATAGCATGTGTTTACATGTGTCTTATATAGCATGTGTTTACATGTGTATTATATAGCATGTGTTTACATGTGTCTTATATAGCATGTGTTTACATGTGTATTATATAGCATGTGTTTACATGTGTATTATATAGCATGTGTTTACATGTGTATTATATAGCATGTGTTTACATGTGTCTTATATAGCATGTGTTTACATGTGTCTTATATAGCATGTGTTTACATGTGTCTTATATAGCATGTGTTTACATGTGTATTATATAGCATGTGTTTACATGTGTCTTATATAGCATGTGTTTACATGTGTATTATATAGCATGTGTTTACATGTGTATTATATAGCATGTGTTTACATGTGTATTATATAGCATGTGTTTACATGTGTCTTATATAGCATGTGTTTACATGTGTCTTATATAGCATGTGTTTACATGTGTCTTATATAGCATGTGTTTACATGTGTATTATATAGCATGTGTTTACATGTGTGACAAGGCTTTGTGTTCTGACATCCCATCCGTGACCAGGCTTACTTATGTAAAATGGGGCTCTCACAATGACCTTGGCATCCCATCCCTGACGAGAAGGCTGTCATGTAAAGTAGTCATGTTAGTAAAGACCAGCCCTCTGGATCTGTGGTCTTAAGCGCTCACTGTTGGATGGGGCTGCTTTGTTATGCCCCCTTTGCATGTTCACGGGGCTGTGGCCCTGAAGCCTGGCATGGGAAGGGCACGCCACGCCACGCCACGTCACCTGTGATTTCCCTGCCAAATCCCACCAGGCAGGGGCTGCTTAAACAGAGGAAGAGCAGCAGGCACCAACAGCAGTTTGAGCGGACTCTACATCGCTTAGTTCCAGCGGACTCTACATCGCTTAGTTCCAACGGACTCTACATCGCTTAGTTCGAGCGGACTCCACATCGCTTAGTTTGAGCGGAGTCTACACGGCTTAGTTCGAGCGGACTCCACATCGCTTAGTTCGAGCGGAGTCTACATCGCTTAGTTTGAGCGGACTCCACATTGCTTAGTTCCAGCGGACTCCACATCGCTTAGTTTGAGCGGACTCCACATCGCTTAGTTCCAGCGGACTCTACATCGCTTAGTTCCAGCGGACTCTACATCGCTTAGTCCAAGCAGCAGTTTTGAGCAGACTCTTTGTTGCGTAGATCAAGAAGAGCACATTGTGTGGTCCGAGTGGTGTCTCATAGGGGATTGAGGAAACTCTACGTTGGTCCTCCTGTCTCATAGAAGACTCTACGCTGGTCCCCTGTCTCATAGGGGATTGAGGAGACTGAGGAGAGGACATAGGGGATTGAGGAGACTCTACGCTCATCATGCCAACACCGTCGTGGCTGCTGCTGCTGCTGCTGCTGGTGTGTGTGTGTGTGTGTGCCCGCTTTTCCCGGGCTAGTAGTGAGAGTGGGGGGAGTAGTGAGAGTGGGGGGAGTAGTGAGAGTGGGGAGAGTGGGGGAGTAGTGAGAGTGGGGGGAGTAGTGACAGTGGGGGGAGTAGTGAGAGTGGGGGAGTAGTAAGAGTGGGGAGAGTGGGGGAGTAGTGCGAGTGGGGGGAGTAGTAAGAGTGGGGAGTGGAGGGGAGTGGGGGTGGTAGTGAGGTGGGGTGGGGGAGTAGTGAGAGTGCGGAGGGTGGGAGTAGTGGGAGTGGGGAGGGTGGGTGTAGTGGTGTCATCTACACCAACCCTAGCAAGCCCGAGACGAAGCTGAAGGCGCTGTGTGCGCCCTCTAGCTGGGAGGAGGCGCTACTGCACTGCCGGGGGCTGGGGGGGGACTTGGCCAGGGCCGACGACCAGAGTCTGACCCAGCAGGTGGTGCAGGCTGCCGTGACAACGCATGTATGGGTGGGGCTTCGCTTCCTGGCGGGGGAGTGGCTTTGGGTGAGTGGCGGGGAGCTCCAGCACCAGCACTGGGCAGGGGAGGCGGGGCAAGAGAAATGCCCCCTTCATCACTGTGGGGCAGTGGAGGGCAACACAGGGCACTAGGTGCCGATGGACTGTGAGAAGAAACTAGACTTTGTGTGCCAGCTGCCCTAATCACTGACGTGTGTGTGTGTGTGTGTGTGTGTGTGTGTGTGTGTGTGTGTGTGTTACAGTGTTACAGTGTTGTAGTGGCGTGCCTGAGTCAGTCTGTTGTGGTTTATGTGTTTGTATATGTTGTGATGTACATGTGTGTGTGTGTGTTGTTGTGTATATGTATGTGTGTGTGTATGTTGTTATGAGGTGTATGTGTATATGTTAATGTGGTGTATATGTATATACATTTATAGACATGCACCTATGTGTGCTTTTGTGTGTGTACCTATTTATGTGTGTGTGTGTTTGTTTTTCTGTATGTGAAATGATTATATTATATTTATATAAATGGAGAGGAAATGATTATATTATATTTATATAAATGTAGAGATGAAATGATTAAATTATATTTATATAAATGGAGAGGAAATGATTATATTATATTTATATAAATGTAGAGATGAAATTATTCTATTATATTTATATAAATGTAGAGATGAAATGATTAAATTATATTTATGTAAATGGAGAGATGAAATGATTAAATTATATTTATATAAATGGAGAGAGGAAATTTATTTTCTAGGGTTAGGGTTTGTTTATATTCATAAAGTATGGTGATGGGAATTGAAGAAATAATATTAAGAATATAGGTGTGTGTGTGTGTGTGTGTGTGTGTGTGTGTGTGTGTGTGTGGTGTGTGTGTGTGTGTGTGTGTGGTGTGTGTGTGTGTGTGTGTGTGTGTGTGTGTGGTACATACATGATTCATTTGGACCTAGTCTCCTCTGTGGCACGAGCCAGGAGCTCACATGGAGGTCACATAATGTGTGTGTGTGTGTGTGTTTGTAAGTTTCCATCTGTGTGTGCGAATGTCTGTGTTGTGTTTGAGGAGAAATAAAGTGCTGTGCAATGTCATTATAAATGTGTTTGACGTCTCTAATAGTGTCAATATTAATGTGTTTGACTTCTCTAATAATTGATCTAATGATGTGTAAAAGATCCACTCTAACACGCACACACACACACACACACACACACATACACACACACACACACACACACACGCACAGGCTTGGCTATGGGAGGAGTTCATGATGGGTTTGAAATCAGTGAATTAAAGTGTTTGGCCTGGAAAGAGACGTGGTCTCTGAAGTCATACTAATTTCTCTCATAACACTCACACGTACTAACCCACACACACACGCACTCACCCACACACACACGCACATGCACTCATGCAGACCTGTTCGGATGAATGGTTCTGGCTGTTTGGTGTACTTGGGTAAGGGTAAGGCAAGGCAAGTTTATTTATATATTCCAACTCGTACACATTTGTAACTCAAAGTGCTTTACAAATAAAGCAGGTAAACAAACAAAAAAAAGAGTATAAGGGAGAAGTGCATTAATTACATCTGTTGAAAGAACATAGAAAGATAAAAAACTGAGTGCATCAAATCAGCTAACAAAAAGCATCTGAGAATTGTTGGATGTTAAGTCTAGATTTGAGAATAGTTGGGTGTTAACTTTAGTAATGCTGTGTTTAGCTCTAGAAGCTAAGTAATGCTTCACTGTGTTTAGCACTAGCAGCTAAGTAATGCTGTGTTTAGCTCTAGCAGCTAAGTAATGCTGTGTTTAGCTCTAGAAGCTAAGTAATGCTTCACTGTGTTTAGCGCTAGCAGTAACATATTTCTCTCCAGTGATCTGAGAGGTTTAGCAGGTGTTTGCTGCTGAAAGATATCAGAGAGGTATTTTAGTCCTGCCCCATTTAGTGATTTATAAACATCATCAATTATTGAAGGTCAATTCTGTTGACTTAAGTATTACAGTAATATGGTCAGTTCTTTTAATCAGCCCCTCCAGGATCTTACGAGGGTTTGGTGTGATTGTTGGGGCAAAAGTGACTACATTCGTGGTGGGAATTCTCAAAAATGGTCAAATAAAATCAATTGCAAATAATGCAGAATACTCAGACACTCAGACCCATACACACATTCAGACCCCCCCCCCCCACACACACACACACATACAAAACTGTCTTTTGGTTTTCGCAAGAAGTCTAGCAGCTCTATAAAACCCTGTAGTCTGCAGCTCTATACAATCCTGTAGTCTGCAGCTCTATACAATCCTGTAGTCTGCAGCTCTGTAAAACCCTGTAATCTGCAGCTCTATAAAACCCTGTAATCTGCAGCCTTGTAATATGCAGCTCTATAAAACCCTGTAATCTGCAGCTCTATACAATCCTCTACTCTTCTTGGGACGAGAGCGTGTGCTCTGTGCTCTATGTTTGAGTTCCTGTGCGCATGTGGGTAAGTGTGCCTGTGTGTGTTTGTTTGCGTGTGTGTGTGTGTGTGTTTGTTTGCGTGTGTGCGTGTGCCTGTGTGTGTGTGTGTGTGTGCCTGTGTGTGTGTGTGTGTGTGTTTAATAAAAAGCTCACGTTGTACTGCCCCTCTGCCAGAAACAGCATCAGCATCAGTCTCTCTCCCCCTCTCTAGTTTCTCTCTCCTTTCTCTCTCCTTACTCTCTACCCTCCTCCTTTATCTCTCCTCTCCTCTCATCTCCCCTCCTTTCACTTTCCTCTCCCCTCTTTCTCTCCTCTCCCCTTTCCTCTCCTCTCCCCTCTTTCTATCCTCTCCTCTCCCCTTTCCTCTCCTCTCTCTCCTTTCTCTTTCCTCTCTCTCCTTTCCAATCTCCTCTCTCTCCTCTCCTCTCCCCTCCCCTCTTTCTCTCCTCTCCCCTTTCCTTTCCTCTCACTCCTCCTTTCTCTTTCCTCTCTCCTCTCCTTTCCTCTCCCCTCTCCTCTCTTCTTTCCTCTCTCCTCTCTTTTCTCTCCTCTCCTCTCCCTCTCTTATGTCTGTTTCTTCCCTCCCCCTCCTCTTCCCTCGCCCTCCTCTTCTCCTCCTGCTCTCAATCTTCCTCTTCTCTTTGTGGAGCAGGAGTCTCTAGGGAGGGAGTTCTACTCTGCCGCAGTTCAGGGGGACAATTTACACTACAAAGTCTACAGCTTCACAGACACACACACACACACACACAACCTCCCTGCGACTTCATTTACTCTCTCCATCTCTCTCTCTCTTTTCTCTCTGTCTTTGGCACAGGTACACTTATGTCATTCTTCTACACTTCTACATTCTTCACACTTCTACACTCCACTGCTTTCACACACACACACACACACACACACACACACACACACACACACACACACACACACACACGTTTGTACTTCCATGAGCTGAAGTTCCTTATTTGCCTCTGATGTGCAAGCATAAGAGCATGTTTGGTCGCTGGCCAGGGTCCTGAAATGCTTTGCAGAGAAGGGGGGGGGCATACACACACACACACACACACACATGCATACACACACACACACACATACATGCATACACACATACACACACACGCATACACACACACACATGTACATACACACACACACATGCATACACAAGGCGAGGGGTCATTCCCTTGCTGCCGTTGTTGCATTTATATTCTGTGGTGCATCAACTCTTCTTTGACCTGTGTTTGTGTGTGTGTGTGTGTGTGTGTGTGTGTGTGTCACACAGGGTCGTCAAGGAAGAGATCTCAGATGACAATGCGAAGTTGCCAAGCTTCAATGGGAGAGTTGTCTCCTGGGTAAGAAAGCTCAGCTTGCAAGGATTTGGTGGTGTGTGTGTGTGTGTGTGTTGATGTGTGTGTGTTTGCGTGCGTTCAGTGCGTTCAGTGGGAGTGGGAGTGCTGGTGTGTGTGTGTGTGTGTGTGTTTCAGTGGGAGTGCTGGTGTGTGTGTGTGTGTGTGTGTGTGTGTGTTTCAGTGGGAGTGCTGGTGTGTGTGTGTTTCAGTGGGAGTGCTGATGTGTGTGCGTGTGTTTCAGTGGGAGTGCTGGTGTGTGTGTGTGTGTGCGTGTGTGTTTCAGTGGGAGTAGGAGTGCTGGTGTGTGTGTGTGTATGTGTGTTTCAGTGGGAGTGCTGGTGTGTGTGTGTGTGTGTTTCAGTGGGAGTGCTGGTGTGTGTGTGTGTGTGTGTGTGTGTGTGTTTCAGTGGGAGTGCTGGTGTGTGTGTGTGTGTGTGTGTGTGTGTGTGTGTGTTTCAGTGGGAGTGCTGATGTAAATAATATATGTATATAGATTTCCCAGTAGCACACAACCAGTAGACGGAGACCATGAGGACAGTAGAGACCATGAGGGCAGTAGAGACCATGAGGGCATGAGGGCACACACACACACACACACCCACACACACACACACACACACACACACACACACACACACACACACACATGAGGGCAGTAGACGGAGACCATGAGGGCATGAGGGCATGAGGGCAGTAGACGGAGAGCATGAGGGCAGTAGAGAGCTCTTTTCCGACAGCTGATGTGTGGACTCTTTAAAAAACGTGTTCAGACACAGAGAGCTCTCTCTTGACATCTTTGCGTTTTGAATTAAATCTCTAGCTAGCGTGCCGTTATCAGTCACGGTCCGCCAGTTGAGAAGCATGAAGGCAAGCACCAATGCGTCCCTGCACACATGTCAACTTTGAACTTTCATTACAGATGACGGGGAGTCTGTCTATTTTTTTCCCTATTAATTTCAATAGTATAAGAGATATTATATTAGTTTCAATAGTATAAGAGAAAATAAGATAAAGCTTGCACATGGTTGTTAAAACTGAGATCACCATGGTTTTGAACAATGTCCTTTCACAATGTCCCCAATGTCCACTTTAAGTCTTCTTGTGTCAAAATGGGTAGCAATCCTAAGTTAGGGTCAGGGTCAGGGTCAGGGTTAGGGATAAGGTTAACATAGGAAGCTCTCCACTTCATGTTTCCAAAGATTATTTGAAAGAAATTGTGAGACTAAATAAAACTACATTTTTCTTTTTTTTTAATTTGCAGAATTCTGTATACCCACTAAGCTGTTCTAGAATGCTGTATACCCTCTAAGCTGTTCTAGAATGCTGTATACCCACTAAGCTGTTCTAGAATGCTGTATACCCACTAAGCTATATCCTGGGTTACACTAAAGCTGTGTGCACTGTCAGACCTGAACAGCCATATGATGATACAATATCATCCGTTTACGCATTAAACACAGTTTATTAAAAACAGAT
>NC_045156.1:17154804-17157304 GCF_900700415.2 Clupea harengus
CGCTCCCTCCCCGGAGATGCCCGCCCCAAGCCCGCTGCGCGGTAATTAATGGAAGACCAGACGCGTGGTCTCGGGGGGCAGCGCTTCCGCGCGGCTATTTCGGGACAGAGGAGAGATGGAGAGTAGCTTGTGTGCCCGGTAGCAGCGCTTAATCATGACCGAGCCCGAGCCGCAGCTGCCGCGCAGCCGGTAATTACCGATGAGAGATGGGTCTGGAGCCGAGCGTCCTGCGAGCCAGCGGAGAATGAGCGTGATGATGGAGTGACGCTGTGAGCGGGAAACCCTCCTCGAGGAAGAAGGATTACCCCAGAGAGACTGCGCCGCTCTCACTGCTGGACAAGATCACTAAGATCACTTCATCGTTTGTCACACACATCTGTCATTTTAAGGACAGAGAAACATGCAGTCCCTTTACAACACTATCCAGTAACAGGCCTTTATGTGTAAAATAAAGATGTAGACTGTATGTGTGACCTGATGGTACAACAAAGTTATGGTGGCGGTGTGTGTGAGTATTTGTGTGTGACCTGATGATTTAAAGATATGAAGAATGGCGTGCCTTCTGATAACCTGTTTCACGCTGAGGTGGTTCCGATGTTTGTCCCGTTGCCATTTATTTCTCTTTCTGCTGGGCGAGTGCAGCGAATGTGGTGGGCGTGGCTTTGTGTATGTCAGTGCGCTTGATATAGACCCTTTTTGCACTGTGTGGTGTTGATCGTGAGGACGAAATGTGTCCTCCGTAGGCTACGGTGGCTCGCTCAGCGATGCGGCTCGCTCTTCCAGTGACAGATTAGCGCCACTCGAAGCTAGGGAGCGCATGAGCAGCAGCGGCGGCATTTGTGCGCGCTCGCGTGTTCTGAAAGCCCGCGTCTGTCGCTCCAGCTTCCGCGGCCTAGGTAAGTATTAGCGATAGTATGGCGTTTGTGTGTGTATGGGTGTGTGTTTACATAAAAAAACTAGAGATATCTACTATAGTATGTATATGAACCTTACCAAGAGTAGTCTACCATGTAGTTATTAGGTCAGGGTTCGGCAGATGTGGATGTCCTTTTTCATGTACTTAGATTGAGTGTCAATTCCATGCATTATACTTTTGAAGCACAACATTGCGAGATGGTCTTATTTACCGTAGCGTACAGTTTTGCCGGTGTGTGATGTCGGATTCTGGCTATTTCATTACTGTAAATGAGATCAAAGCTTAAGGTGCTTTTCGGTGAAGAGAATGAAGCGAGCTCTCGAGCCACATTCAAAAGAAAGCTGTGCTCGAGGCGTTCCCTGACTTCTAAAGGGCGCAAGCTGTTTGCAACGCTTCTCTGTATTTGACGTTTTAATTCATGAAAGCTCTAATTTAACGGATTTCTTGTTGTTGTTGTTGTTTATTTAGCGGCATAGCTCATGGGACGGGTGGGGACATATCCCACCCAATATTCAAAACAGTGGTGTTTGTCTCAGCCAATAATTTTGTTTCTAAAACATTTGTCGGGATAATTCGGTTCTCACCTAACCTACTGATCGAGGGAAACAAACTTTAAGCCGAATAATTCTGTAGCATATGCATAAACGTCTCTGTTGTTATGGCAACGTTTATCAGTGACCCAGAGCGAGCGGTGTTGAGAGAGATTTTGGGGAGGGTGACATGTTTCCGTGCACGAGTTTCCCGTCATGGATGAAAGGAAGGAGAGACGAATACAAAAGAGGAAGCGGACGGATTATTTAAAAAGGCAAAATTTGTTCTCATAAACTTCAAATGGCCTCAAGCTTTTATTAGTAGACCGTGCCTTAAGCATGGTTTATTCATTCTATGGGTAGCATTGTTGAATCTCAGTAATCTGAGCTATCCAAAGAAACCTACTGAGAAGCTGACTAATGTTTCAAGAGCAGCAACAGACCAGCACACAGCACACACACACAGCACACACACACACACACACACACACACACACACACACACACACACACACACACACACAGCACTAGCCTATACTGTCCCCTCTCCTGCTGCCTACTGTAGACCTGCACCATATATAATACATTCCCTTAATCTCTCAAATTGGAGGCAAACATAATTCTAATCCATTTGTTGTGCTGTTGTAATCTGCATGTTATAAATATTATTTCTTGATATTTTAGGACTTAAATCGAATTCAAGCAAATGTTTTCATCGAAACATGGAGGCCTAATTCAGCTATACTGCCAAAAGACACCAGTTAGTGTGTTTGCAAGCTGTGTCAACTGGGCTGTTGGTGGTGTTAGCAAGGTTTTTGCATGCCTTTAGTGTGTGTGTGTGTGTGTGTGTTCATGCCTTTTAGGTAGTTACCGTGCTAGTTTTGGAACAGAACTCCTTATTGCTGCTTTAAAAACTCTGTCCAATTAACCAAACGTAGCTTAAGCGGTCAGTATTGCAGGCCTGATTAATGGCAACACAGGAGGATCATGGGAGAGAATGGATTTGAGTGTCACTTAATGTCACTATTAAAACACTGATGCCCTTTTAGTGGAC
>NC_045156.1:17162304-17182610 GCF_900700415.2 Clupea harengus
AGATCCAGATCTCAGGTACAAAAACACAATTTTACAATAGGGCCACACTCAATTGAACACACAAATAACTACAGATATTTAGGCTTAATAATAAATTAAAATGGAAAGTTCAATCTTGCAGTGAATGATTTGAGAGAAAAAGCACGCAGGGCTTTCTATGCCATAAAACGACAAATCCCTGTAGAAATTCCAATCCGAATCTGGCTCAAACTATTCGAATCAGTAATTGAGCCAATTGCCCTTTATGGCAGTGAGGTGTGGGGTCCACTTACAAATCAGGAATTCAACAAATGGGAAAAACATCCAATTGAGACCTTGCATGCAGAGTTCTGCAAAAGCATTTTAAAAGTCCACAGATGTGCCATACACAATGCATGCAGGGCAGAATTAGGCCAATATCCATTGATTACAAAAATACAGAAAAGGGCAATCAAATTCTGGAAACACTTAAAAGCAGTGACCCCACTCCATCATTATAAAGCCCTGCAATACCAAGAGTTGAGCAAAGATACATGTCCCCTCACTCAGCTGGTCCTGAGCCTGAGCTCTCCAGATCCCCACACACACACGAACACCCTACTAACACCTCAGGACCAGTACAGAAAGGCACCTGAAATTAGGATAAACTAAATTGGAAAAACAATTAAGAAAAATTACATAAGCCATTGGAAAACACAAACAAAAACACAAAGTAAGATGCAATTCTATTTGGCCCTAAACAGAAATTATGATTTAGCACCCTATTTGACCCTGATCACAGACAAAAATCTGAGAACCACGTTGACAAAGTACAGACTCAGTGAACACAGCCTGGCCATAGAGGTGGGTAGGCACAGACAAACCTGGCTGCCCAAGGAAAACAGACTGTGCCCCCATTGCGAACAAGGAACAGTAGAGACAGAGCTGCACTTCCTGACACAGTGCACAAAATACGAGGACATAAGACTAAATTATTTTAAAAAGATTAGTGAGGCCCTCCCTGAGTTCCTGCTTGCGAGCAGTGAGGAGAGGCTTTCATACCTCACCGGAGAAATAGAGGAATGCCTTGTCCTTGCTGCACAATATGTATCTTCCTGCCATAAACGGAGGGAGAGCCCATAAAAAAAATAAAAAATAAAAATAAATAAATAAATACAAAAATAATTAAATTCATGTATGTTCATGTCTGTTGTTGTTGTTGTTGTTGTTAATCCCCCTGATAATTATTAGATAATTATTATGTATTTGTATTATTGTTCCCACTTCTCCCTTTACCCTTCTGATGTACCCTGTGTAAAGATATATGTATTGTTTATGTAATCGCTTTTATGTATCAAACCCAAATGCTTTGGCAATACTGTACATCGTTATGGTCATGCCAATAAAGCTTCTTTTGAATTTAATTGAATTGAGAGCGAGAGAGAGAGAGAGAGAGAGAGAGAGAGACAGGTGAGAGAGAGACATGCTGTTACAGGAGAGAGAGAGAGAGAGACAGGAGAGAGAGAGAGCGAGACAGGAGAGAGAGAGAGACATGCTGCTACAGGAGAGAGAGAGAGAGAGAGAGAAAGAGAGAGAGACCACCCCGAACCATTCCACTTGGAATTCTGCAAAAATATACTGGGTGTAAACAGGAGTTGCCCTAACAGAGCGTGTAGAGCAGAGTTGGGAAGATACCCACTCCTTCTAGACATACAAAAGAGAGCAGCAAAATTCTGGAACCATCTGCAAACAAGCAAACCAGACAGGCACCACCACACTGCTGCCCAACTAAGGGATGGACACCCAGAGAGAGACCCCTTCAACTACCTTGTCCAAAAACATGGGCTCAGCAAGAAAGACTTAAGCATTGCCTCAAAACTAAAACAGTTAAAAGAAAGCTGTATAGAAAATTACACTAACTGCTGGAAGAATCAAATGAAAGAATCCAGCAAGCTAAATGTATACAGAACATTAAAAAAGACTGCAAATTGGCACCATACTTAATCCAAATAAAAAATTATGAACGAAGAATTCTATTAACAAAGTACAGGCTCAGCGACCATAGTCTTGCAGTAGAAAAGGGGCGACACAGACAATGCTGGGTGGCTCCCGAAGGGAGACTATGCGTCCACTGCAATATTAACGCTGTCGAAAATGAGCCTCATTTTTCTGACGGAATGTACAAAATACCACAATATAAGAAATGCATATTACAAACAATTTGAAGACATCCATCCAGGTTTCATAAACCTAACGAACCAACAAAAACTACCATTCCTCCTGGGGGAAATAGAGACCTGTAACATTGTAGCCTCTGAATATGTGCAGTCCTGCCACATCCTCCGAGAGCAGGCCATACCATCAGTAAACATAGGCCTGAACTCATAGGTTTTTTTTAAATTTATTTATTTATTTTTTATCCTTATCTATTATATGTTTTTTCTTTACGTAATTATTATAATTGTAATGTTTTTTTCTTTAAACATCTTTATTTTATGTTTTTTTATTTTTATTTTTTTTATTTAATTAACTTATCTGTTCCTGTATTACCATTTGTTGTTATTATTGTTGTTATTATTATTGTTCTTATTTTTTAAGTGCTTTGGCAACAGTGTACCATACATTCATGCCAATAAAGCCATTGAAATTGAAATTGAGACAGGAGAGAGAGAGAGAGAGAGAGAGAAAGACAGGAGAGAGAGAGAGAGACAGGAGAGAGAGACAGGTGAGAGAGAGAGAGAGACAGGAGAGCGAGAGACATGCTGCTACAGGAGAGAGAGAGAGAGAGAGATTTTTTTTTGATTTTTCAACAACTTTTTATTATAAGCTTTGAAAAATACACAAGAACATTATCAGATCATTTGACACAATATTGAATGAATAAATATACAAAAGAAATACAAAAAACAAAACATACAATTTAATCAGGGGATCCAGCCCTCTTCAAAAAAGTAGCAAAATACAAATTTTCATCCTCAATTTTACATAGCGAACCACATTGACACCATGTCTGTTCAAATGAATCAAGGTTTTTCATTGACTTATAGAAACGAAAATCAATTAAAATACGAGATCTCACTAAAATTGAGAAAACTAATACCACGTCTTCACTAGACATTTGCTCAACTTTGTTTCTTCGACTGACATAGATAGCCATTTTTGCTTGACCAAGAATGAAATTTATCAGTTGGCATTTATGACGTCGTTTCTGTACATATTTAAAACCAAAGATAAAAGTCTCTGATGAAAAGATTTCGTGAAGCTGAACAAAGAGCATTTGCAAAATAGCAAATAAAGGTCTTAGCCTCACACACTGCATAAAAGCATGAAATACAGTTTCTCTTGAAAAACAAAATGGGCACTCTTGGCCTACATCGGGGTTTAAAACAGAAAACAAATGCATTGACTGCAACAGCACCATGCAGAATTCTCCACTGCAAATCCCCAATTTTCTTTGTCAATGGTGACTTGTAAAACGCTCTCCATTGGGGTTTAAAACTCTCCTCTACCTGCAAAACAGTACGCCAGGGTGTGTCTGTTCTCTTGTCCAGTATCTTTCTATTTAGGGACTTAACACACGTTTGGTACAAGGCTTTACCCTTTGCTGGCTTTGGACCCAAGAATGTCAATTCATCACATTGCAAATAAATCCCAGTGCAATCCATAAGATTGGGAGACAAAGTAAAGTTAGGGAAAGGATCACTGCAGTCTGGACTGCACAACCCACTGTTGAAGTCTCCCAGCATTTGTAACTCTCCACTTGTTAATGAAGCCCGCCATTTCTCCAGGAGTTGGGCAATAACACGGATGGATCTCACACCCAAATGATCTGCAACATTCCTGGTATTCCCAAAGTCTGATCCAGCCAACCAGCCAAGTCGCCTAGTGTGGTGACTCCAGACCTGAGCAGGCTAAAAGTAACTGCATGAATTGGCTTTTCACAAGTTATGTCCAGTCTTGAGCCATAGATCAGAGGTTCCTTTAAAAACCAGTAAAGAGAACTTGTGCTGTGTGCCCTTTGTACTGTTAAAAGAGACCAGACTTTAAAAAGATTTGAGTAAAATATGGGGAATCTGCTCAGGTTAATCTTCTTCGGATCCACCAAGAATAAATTCCTCTCCAGTCCCAATCCATCAAAAGTTCGTAAAATGGCACAAGCCACAGACTTCCAACCACAGTCCACAGGCCCTGTGAGTAGACGCTGCACAAACTGTAGGCGAAAAGCCGCTGTTCTGCTCTGTAAGTGAATAAGTCCATGTCCACCTTCCCCTTTGGGCAGATATAAAACATTCTGTGGTACCCAATGCAGATTGTCCCAGAAGAAGTTGACCAAGATTGACTGGATTTTAGACAGCAGGTGTGTTGGGGGATCTATACAAGCAAGCCGATGCCAGAGGGAGGATGCAGCCAAATTGTTAATAATAAGGACACGCCCTCTGTAAGACAATTTACTAATTAAAAACTTCCAGTTGTGAAGGCGTCCCTTTATTTTTTCTACAGAACCTTCAAAGTTTTTCTGTATGAACTTTTCATCCCCTAGAAATACTCCAAGATATTTGAAACCTTCCCTGGTCCAATGTAAGCTATCTGGTAAACTTGGCCCTCCATCTGACCACTTCCCGACCAGCATAGCTGTACTTTTAGACCAGTTAACTTTTGCAGAGGAAATGGCTCTAAAATCTTCAAACATATTCAACATCACATTCACATTCCTCTGCCCGCTTACAAACACAGCAACATCATCTGCATATGCAGACACCTGAAAGGCATTTCCACAATTTGGAATAGTCACCCCATGTAGCTCTTTTCTTAGCCTTATTAAAAGGGGCTCTATTGCCAAGGTATATAGCATACCAGACAAGGCACATCCTTGTCTAACACCCCTATGAACTTTAAAAGGAGCACACAAGTCACCATTAACTTTGAGCATACTCTCAACGTCACAGTACAGAACTCTTATTAAATCAATAAAATGTGGACTAAAACCAAAAGCTGCCAGAACACTCCACAAATAGTTGTGCTCAACCCTGTCAAATGCCTTCTCTTGGTCTATAGATACCAGACCAAACTCCAGGTTAAAAAACTTGCCTAAATCAAAGATATCTCTGATAAAAGAGATAGTATTGTGAATTAGTCTACCTGGTACACAATAGGTTGGTCAGGGTGGATGACCTGCTCCAAAACCTTGCTCAGTCTATTGGCCAATGTTTTTAGAGAGCAGTTTTATACTCACTACAGAGTAATGACACAGGACTCCATGACTTTATGTCATTCAGGTCACCTTTTTTGGGCAGCAGAGAGAGCACCGCTCTGCGGCAACTCAGTGGCAGTCGCCCCTTGGCTAAACTGTCACTAAGTACAGCCAGTATATCTTCACCCATTTCGGGCCAAAAGGACTTATAAAAATCAATAGGAATGCAATCGACGCCCGGAGCTTTGGCACATTGCATCCCTTGGAGGGCTATGTCCAGTTCCTCTAGGGTCAAAGCCCTACCGAGGTCTACATTAGCCTCTGTGGACACCTGAGGTAATTTGTCAAGAAAGACACTGTCCTCAGCCTGGTTCTGGAAGATCTCGCTTTTGTATAGCTCCTCATAGAAGCCAACTGCTCTCCTGCGTATGTCGGCATGGTCAGACAGCAGTGTCCCATCATCTGAGCGTAGAGCATGAATAAATCTTTTTTGTCCATTTTTTTTCTCCAAATTAAAAAAGAATTTTTGATGGTGGCATCCATCAACTCCGCACTTTGGAAGCGGGACCTGACCAGAGCTCCCTGTGCTGTTATACCTAGTAGTTTAGCCAATTCATTCTTCTTAACTCTAAAATTTTCAGTGTGGGCCTGCTGGCCTGTGCTTTCAGCTAAGTTCTGAAGCTCAATTATTTCTTTTTCTAATGTTTCCATACTTTGAGTTATGTCCCTTGTGACATTGACAGTGTACTCTTGACTTAGCTGTCTTATCTGCACCTTGGCAAAATCCCACCACTGCTGTAATGACTGGAAGGAAGGTTTTGTTGTTCTAAAATAATTCCAAAAGTATGTGAACACATCCTTAAAATGGACATCAGACAATAAATTAGTATTAAAATGCCAGTAGGAACTTTTTGGCTTAACAGAATTTAAAGAAAATGAACAAACAACTAAACTGTGGTCTGAAAAACCAACTGGAATGATGGAGCAGTTTCTAAAAATACTACGCTGGTGTTTAAAACCATGAAACCTATCCAGTCTGGCCAAAGACAATAGTTTGTTATACGCATGAACCCATGTATACTGCCTGTCACTAGTGTGGAAATTCCTCCAAATGTCCACAAGGACATTTGAATTTTTCAACTCAATGAGCCGTCTACGTGAGGGCATGTGCGGCTCAACATGGTTCCTGTCTATGGCTTTTTCAGTGCAGTTAAAATCCCCTCCCAGAAGTAAAAACTCCTGCGAATCAAGACCATGTAAGGCATTTTCCAGACTATTTAAAAAAAGCATTCTGTCAATTGCCATAGTAGGCGCATAGACACAAATAAAAACAAAAAAATGATTTTCAAATTGGGCTTTTACTTTCAAAAGTCTACCCTTGGCAATTTCCTCAACTTGATATGATAGGGGGGTAAAAGTGCGAGAAAATAAAATAGCAACCCCACCACTATTTGAGGTGTTGTGGCTTAAAACAGACAGCCCATCAAATTCTCTTGCCCAGTCAACTGCATTCAACGCATCAGAATGCGTTTCCTGAACAAAAACAATATCAATACTTTTTTTGTTTTATCGTTTCAAACAAAACAGCTCTCTTTTTCTGTTCTCTAGCCCCGTTTATGTTTAAAGAGGCAACACAAATTTCACCCATGATAAAGAATAAAAATAAAAAGAGCTGTACACACACTTCCATCACAGAAGACAATAATTTAGGCTTTGTCATTGCTACTCAATAGAACCTTAAGCTTTGGTCAGCATTTTTCTGTTCAGTAAAACAGCCATCATGCATAAATGACCTCGTCTTCGAAGTGAACTGTTCCACATCAGGGAAATAATTCGTACATTTCTCACATGCTTTGTTTCCTTCAGAAACGTTTTAACGTCATCACTGCTGTAGGTGCGGTTAGCATACCCACTCTGACGCAAACTGCAAGTTATGCTGCAGTCTGAGAAATCGCTCTCACTCTCGGCATCAGACGAGCTTAAGTCAACGAGTTTCTTTTTAGCACTTTTATTTACATGAGAGCGTTTTCTCTTCTCTGGGGGTAGTTTAAAAATTCTTGCATCCATTTCCATTAGATTTACATCCATTGCTGTCTGGACTTCACTATTGTCAGTTAATGTAACATTGTTGTTTTGTAGAACATCTGCGCTTTCACGTTCGGCATTGTCCACAACACTTCCCTCCGTACTTGCCATCTCATTTAGTGAATCTGACGTATTTTTTTCTTGTTCCTGAGGAACATCTGCCTCGTCTGTCTCACCGGCAGTAGGTGAAATGGTTGCCGTCTCACCAGCACAAGGTTCACCAGTCTCGGCAGCCTACTTCTCCCCTGCATCACCACTAGGCCTACCAACGTTTTCGCTCTGTCCAGAAGCATTATCTGAATTTCCTCGTTTATCGGGACAAGCGCGTATGAGATGTCCAGTTAGACCGCAACCAAAACATCTCATAAAGTTCGTGGTTGCATAAACAACATAATTAAAGTTGTCAGCTTTACATTCAGTGTCAGATCTAATTCATCTTTGTTATCTTTTAAAACCATGTACACGAAACGCCTAAAAGACATGACATGTTTAAAAGCGGAGATTTACTCGCAATTGGAATCTTCTTGATCTGCGACACTACTTTACCATGCCGTGAAAGCGTTTGTAATAAAACCTCATCTTTAATGAATGGTGGTACGTTCGACAAGGTTACTCTTTTGGACGGGGTAGAAAGTGGAAGGACAGATGTGAAAACACCATTGATCGATACTCCACTTTCAACTACCTCGTTGGCCATTTCAGTGGTTCTCAAAAACAGAACAACAGCGTTGTTCATGCGGGCCGCTGATAAAATATTACCATGCCCTACAATTTCTCCAATAACCAAACTACAATCTTCTACGCTGGCAGTCGATGCAATTTTGATTCCATGACGCCTCGTAAGCTGTTCAAAACCCATACCAGGGACAGCCATATCACCAGCACAACGCTGGGAGCAGACGCCCGGAAAACACCACACACAAAACAAACAAAAACACCCTACGTGCTGTTTTCACTAACCAAAACAAAATAAACCTTAATGTTCTAGAGAAAAAAGTACATTAAATATTAGGATAGAAAAAGATAGAAAAGTCGTTCCTGGCACAGCGGCCAGTGCTCCTCACTCACTCACGTTTCCGTGTTTCCCACTCGCTCCCAGCATGCACTCAGAGAAAGCAAGAGAGAGAGAGAGAGAGAGACAGGAGAGAGAGAGGAGAGAGAGAGAGACATGCTGCTACAGGAGAGAGAGACAGGAGAGAGAGAGACATGCTGCTACAGGAGAGAGAGAGACATGCTGCTACAGGAGAGAGACAGGAGAGAGAGAGAGAACATGCTGCTACAGGAGAGAGAGAGAGACATGCTGCTACAGGAGAGAGAGAGAGAGAGAGTGCAGAGAAAAGCTCCCAACTCTGCATGTAGAGCTGAATTAGGCCAATACCCTCTAATATTAAAGATCCAAAAACAAGCCCTAAATTTCTGGAATCATATTAAAACAAGTGACCCACTCTCCTTTTCCTACAAAGCCCTATGCTGCCAGGAGTTGAACCCACAAAGGAGTCCCCTCTGCTTACTTGTCCTGAGGCTGGGTGAACCATCACCCACCCAGGTCATTACACAACGACGACCTCAGCCTCAAAACTCAAGATCTCAGATAATCAGACCCAACCAAATCATTATGAAAGAAAAAGAAAAATATAGAGATCACTGGGCAAAATTAACAAAATCCCAGAACAAATTAGAAACATATGTATCACTAAACAGACAGTACACCGTGGCAAATTACCTGACACAGTGTCTGATAAAAAAATGCGGAAAACTTTAACTAAATACAGACTGAGTGAGCACAACCTGGCAGTAGAAGTCGGCCGACACAGACAGACCTGGCTACCCAGAGAGGAGAGGCTGTGCTCCTTCTGTAACCAGGGAACAGTAGAGACGGAGCTACACTTCCTGATTTACTGCAACCATAACCAAAGTCTTAGAGACTATTATTTTGACAAAATAACACAAATATTCCCAGAATTCCAACATCTAAATGATCTGGACAGACTCTCAGTTCTACTGGGAGAGAGGGAGGACTGCTGTAGACTGGCAGCAAAATATGTATCAGCATGTCATGAGCTCCACAATAACATGAACCCCCTGTCCCAGATAACTAATATTTAATGTTTAATAATTAACAATGAACCTGTTATATGTTTCTATACCACATTGTTACCACCTATAACTTATTGTTTGTTTTTTATTTATTATGTTTATTGTGCTTGTACATTTTATGTAAACATGCTTTGGCAACGTTGTATTGTATGCAGTCATGGCAATAAAGCCTTTTGAATTTGAATTTGAATTTGAATTTGAGAGAGAGAGACAGGTGAGAGAGAGAGACAGGAGAGAGAGACAGGAGAGAGAGAGACAGGAGAGAGAGAGAGAGAGAGACAGGAGAGAGAGAGACATGCTGCTACAGGAGAGAGACAGGAGAGAGAGAGACATGCTGCTACAGGAGAGAGAGAGACAGGAGAGAGAGAGACATGCTGCTACAGGAGAGAGAGAGAGACATTGCTGCTACAGGAGAGAGAGAGAGAGAGGTGAGAGAGAGAGACAGGAGAGAGAGAGAGAACATGCTGCTACAGGAGAGAGAGAGAGAGAGAGACATGCTGGTACAGGAGAGAGAGAGACATGCTGCTACAGGAGAGAGAGACATTGACACAGACACACACACACACACATTTACGTGGTGTTTGTTTGGTTAAATCTGAACCCCTCCAGTAAGATTGGTGCCAGACTCAAGAACAAAAGTAGGAACACATAGAATGACCATAACAAAGAAGCCAAACACCACACACACACACAAACACACACACACACACACACACACACACACACACACACACACACACACATGACCATCCCTGCTCAGAGCTTACACAGAGTGTTAGTATCGCAAATGTGTGTGTGTCTGTGTGTGTGCACCACCCAAAGCAGCTTAGCATGAGGAGCGAATTGACCAAGCAGCAACATCACTGGAAATGCACAGAGATTTTGCTACGGCAGTAATGTACGTGTGTGTGTGTGTGTGTGTTTGGCTTCTTTGTTATGGTCACTCTATGTGTGTGTGTGTGTAAAGGGGTTTAATGTTGCAATATTATGTCCTGGTGAGTCCCCCATGCACACGTGCCACGTGCCGTGGCCATCAAATGCCAGCGGTGGAGAGCGGTGGGGGGCTGGGGGGTTAATCCAGGCGGAACAGCAGGAGTATTACTCTAATCCCAGCTGAATGACGGACGGGCAGCGCCGCAGATTACACTGATTTCCACTCACCACACCCACACCCCATACACACCACACACACCCCATATACACTACACACAACACACCACACGCACACTCCATACACCCCATACACACAACACACACACATACTCCACACACCCCATACACATACACTCTCCACACACCCCATACACACAACACACACCACACACACACTCTCCACACACCCCATACACACAACACACACACTCTCCACACACCCCATATACACCACACACACTCCATATACACTACACACACACACACACCACACACACACTCTCCACACACCCCCGTACATACCACAAACACTCCACACACTCCATATACACTACACACCACATACACACACACACCACACACACACTCCACACACCCCATACACACAACACACACTCCATACACACACTCCACACACACTCCATACACACACTCCCCTACTCACCACACACACACTCTATACACACCCCTTGACCTCAATACAGACACACACACAAAAAAAGGACAGAGTTCTGGATGGTCTGAAGAGTGTTGTTATTTTGGTGAAAAGTGTTGTTATTTGGGGAGAGTGTTGTTTGGGGAGAGTGTTGATATTTGGGGAGAGTGTTGTTATTTGGGGGAGAGTGTTGTTATTTTTGGTGAAAAGTGTTGTTGTTTGGGGGAGAGTGTTGTTTGGGTGAGAGTGTTGTTTGGGGGAGAGTGTTGTTATTTGGGGGAGAGTGTTGTTATTTTGGGGAGAGTGTTGTTATTTGGGGGAGAGTGTTGTTATTTTGAGAAAGAGTGTTGTTATTTTGGGAGAGTGTTGTTGTTTGGGGGAGAGTGTTGTTGTTTGGGGCAGAGTGCTGTTTGGTCGGAGTGGGTTCTTCAGTAGTCTGCGGTTCTTTAACTTCAGGTGTATGCTGTCTGTTGTTCTGCAGGTGAACGATGTGAATTTTGAGAACATGAGTAACGATGACGCAGTCAGAGTTCTCCGAGAGATCGTCTCCAAGCCTGGGTAAGGACCGTCTCTCTCTCTCACACACACACACACACACACACACACACACACACACTGGCTCTTTCCTTAGATAGGCCTGTCAATCAGAGGCCGGTAACTTGCCCAAGGCTGCCAAATACACACACACTTATACGCAGATATACACACACACACACACACACACAACACACACACACACAGCAAACCCTCACATGCTCATGTGGACTTCTTGGGTTCTTTAATAAAGTTATTTTTCTTATTGGACATACCTCTAACTGTTAGGTGTGTGTGTGTGTGTATGTGTTTATGTATGTGTGTGTGTGTGTGTGTGTGTGTGTTCTTGCAGACCCATCAGTCTAACAGTGGCTAAGTTGCTGGGACCCCTCCCCCGTAGTTACTTTGCCATACCTCGTGGTGAGTACACACACACACACACCACCCACACACACACACCACACACACACACACACACACACATATACCTGCTCACACATGGAAATGTACTTTTCATTAATTGTATTCAGAAGGATGCCTGTTCTCTCCCCGTGTGTGTGTGTGTGTGTGTGTGTGTGTGTGTTTCTGTGTGTGTGTGTGTTTGTGTGTGTGTGTGTGTGTGGTTTCTGTGTGTGTGTGTGTGTGTGTGTTTCTGTGGTTCTGTGTGTGTGTGTGTGTTTTCTGTGTGTGTGTGTATGTGTGTGTGTGTGTGTGTGTGTGTGTGTGTGTGTGTGTATGTGTGTGTGTGTGAGAGTGTGTGTGAGAGTGTATGTGTGTGTGTGAGAGTGTGGTGTGTGTGTGTGTGTATGTGTGTGTTGTGTGTGTGTGGTGTGTGTGTGTGTGTGTGTGGTTCTGGACTGCAGCTGAACCGGTACGGCCCATAGACCCAGCTGCCTGGATCTCTCATACTACCGCACTGACCGGCTCCTTCCCCCCAATACGGTAGTCAAGGTTACAGTTCACACATCGCCAAACGCCTACACACACACACACACACACACACACACTCACACACTCACACACAGACCACATTCACACACACACACCATCTCACACACAGACACACGCTCACACACACACACACACACACTCACACTCACACACACACAGACACAGACACACACTCACACAACACACACACACAACACACTCACACTCACATCTCCACCACCACACACACACACACAAGCTCACATCACTAAACATCCTAACTAACACATACAAACACATTCACATCACTTAACATTCCTAACTGTGTGTGTGTGTGTGTGTGTTTGTTTGACAGAGTTTGATGACCTGCCCCTCACAGTGGGAAGACAGACATGGCAACCATCGTCAAGGTGATGCAGCTGCCTGGGATCCGGCCTGGAGATACAGAGACCGCATGTGGCTTCAAGATCACCATTCACTGGTGCTACCATCGGTTAGTGTGTGTGTGTGTGGTGTGTGTGTGTGTGTGTGTGTGTGTGTGTGTGTGTGTTGTGGCCCAAGATCACCTGATGCTGTCAACGTTTATTTAGAAAAGTGTCACATTTCCCCTCACTGATGTTATTATGAACTGGCTCTGTTGTGTGTGTGTGTGTGTGTGTGTGTTATGTGGCTCTATGGACTGCCTGAACCCTATAGATCCTTTTCAAACAATATTTGGATCTTGCCATGATATGTGTCTTTACATGCCAATCCATATGGAGTATTTAAGTGTGTGTGTGGTGTGTGTGTGTGTGTGTGTGTGTGTGTGTGTGTGTGTGTGTGTGTGTGCAGGAGCTGAGGTGGTTTGACTGGCTGTACTCCCGAGTGGAGGGCTTTAAGGATCGGCGTGACGCTCGGAAATACGCCCAGCAGCCTCCTGAAGCACGGCTACCTCAGAACACACACGTCAACAAGATCACCTTCTCAGAAGCATGCTACTACACCTTTGGATACCTGTGTCAGAGTGCGTACACACACACACACACACACACACACACACCGTCAACAAGATCACCTTTCAGAGCAGTGCTACTACACTTTGGAGACCTGTGTCAGAGTATGTACACACACACACACACACACACACACACACACATACCGTCAACAAGATCACGTCTCAGAGCAGTGCTACTAACACCTTTGGAGACCTGTGTCAGAGTATGTACACACACACACACCACACACACACACACACACACACACACACACACACACACACACACACACACTGTCAACAAGATCACCTTCTTAGAGCAGTGCATCCACACGCACACAAGGCCCTGGGTTCGAATCCCGGTCGTTCCAGGTCCTTTCTGTGTGGAGTTTGCATGTTCTCCCTGTGCCTGCGTGGGTTTACTCCGGGTACTCCGGTTTCCCCCACCATCATATAGACATGCATCGCATTGTATGAATATGAATGAATGTTGGTGGTGGTCGGAGGGGCCGTAGGCGCTGATTGGCAGCCACGCTTCTGTCAGTCTGCCCCAGGCAGTGTTAATTTTGGCAGCTATTTTAGATTTAGTCTTAGTCTTAGTCTTTAGACGAAAATGCATATTAGTTTTAGTCACTTTTAGTCATTTTTATCCTGCTTAGTTTTAGTCTAGTTTTAGTCGACGAAAACTCAGAACATTTTAGTCTAGTTTTAGTCGACGAAGTCTCATAACATTTTAGTCTAGTTTTAGTCACATTAAACTAAAAATTAAGTCCATCTTATAGTCACATTAAACTCCTTTCCATCCCTTCTCAGGCCCGGGGACCCCTTGTGTTGTGTCTACAACTGCATAATAGTCAAGCTTGCAGTACTTAAACTGGTGGATGCAATTAGTCTCTAAGATACAGATCTCCTATGCCTACAGCTGAATTCCAATGAGTTCAATGTAAATAATAAATTTTAAGGCAATACTTAATTAACAGTATTATCATTAAAATATAAGAGAATATCAAGTCTAGATTTTGAAGATTCAAATGATCTGATAACACAATACAACTACTATGCCTACCTGGCCTTAGTTAAATCAACCACATATCCTCCATATGAATTGCTGTGCAATCTGATAACCAACATACAGTATTTAGCTAGACGGATAGTTTGAGAGTTGAAAGTAGTGCCAATGATAATAACAATTGCATAAATAGACAAGGATATGTAAACCAATCACATATTCATTTATTTTTTCTTGATTAATGTCATGCGTGGCCTGTCCTATAGTCCATTCTGCAATGTGTTTACTAGCTAGTTATCGATAGCTAGTATAACTTAGCTATGCTACCTCATAGTTAGCCAACGTTAGCTAGCTAAAAGTTTTGGAACTCATTTGCCAAGCCAAACGGGAGGTTTCAATCGAAAATGACTAGCTAGTTATCCAAGCTGACACAACCTATACACTCGACTGCCCCTTTGAAGTTAACTTAACGTTGGCTAATATATTCGAATAACTAGTTAACATTAGCTAATTATCATTGACAGTTACTAGCTATTATAAAACAATTGGGTTCTATTGAATTATTTAGCTGTTTCTGATTGGACAAGAGACGTTCCATGAGTTGGAATATCCCAGGACATCCCAACTCGGACTTTTCACAGCTAATAATAAATCACTCCGCGATGAAACATTCTATAGCACGTTGATACAATTAAGCGATAACCGTTAATTCAAAGTTCTTATAATTCCAAAAGACGTTGACAATGGAACTATTTTTTTGTTGCGGAGAAACAATGGCGAAATAAATTTTTTTTAATCAATAACTTCGTGTTTATATGTTAATTGGTTGACTATAAAATTGTTTTATAAAAGCAATATAGTACTCGTGCGAGTGGGGTAGGTAAGGGATATTCCCACGGGTGTTGTTGCCTGCGCCACTCGGCCTCCGGCCTCGTGGCTACGGCCGAACACCACCCGTGGGAATATCCTTACCTACCCACTCGCACTCGTACTATATTGCTTAAATTTACCTTGGCATAAATGGCAGGGTTGTCTTGTGCGCTTTCAGGTGCCTCTTGTTGTGTTCTTCCCACCTATTTTGAAGCCACAAGGTTTCTCTCCGGTTATTGCGGTGCATTGTGTTTTATTTTCTGTCAAGTTATAATTAAAGACTGTCCAGATATCTATTCCTATTTGTCTTCCAGTACCGAGTGCTTGAACTTCAGCCATCATAACGTTCAGCCATAGGGCGTCACTTGCATGTCTGGCCATCTCAGGGAGTGGAGGAGGGATAGATACAGGACCGGGCAACATTCAACCAATGATGTGCATACAAGTTTAGAAAAAAAAAACAATTGTGATTTAGTCAACCACCAACATTTTCGTCTCGTCTCGTCAACGAAAGTTAAAATAGATTTAGTCATAGTTTTTATTTATAAAGATCCGTTTTCGTCACGTCTTAGTCTCGTCTTAGTCACGGGAAAAAGGTCGTTAACGAATATTTTTCGTCATAGTTTTCGTCAACGAAATTAACACTGGCCCCAGGGCAGCTGTGGCTACTGATGTAGCTTACCACCACCGGTATGACTGTGTATGAATGACTACTGGACTCTGGACTCTGTAAAGCGACTTCGGGTATTTACACAGACATGGCTTCTCTGAATCTGAACGACGGCTCCAGTGGGGGGGGCACAGAGCAGGACACCCTGGCCCCCCTCCCCCTCCCTCCACCAACCCGTGGCCCCTGGGGGGCCAGCCCTTCCCCTACCCGCCCTACTCCACAGCGCCCCAGGGCTTCCCCCCGGGCTACTCCGACCCCTGCCACAGCTTCCACAGCGGCAGCGCAGGCAGCCACAACAGCGAGGGTGTGTAAGCGATATGTGTGTGTGTGTTGTGTGTGTGTGTGTGTGTGTGTATGTGTGTGTGTGTGTGTGTGTTGGGATGGAATGGAGACAGAGGAAGCTCTGACTGGCCTTGGTCATGTAACTGCATGCTCACACCCCACAGGTCAAAGGTTATTACTATGACAACATTGTCTCATCTTACAGTTTTTCATTCATTCATTTTCACCCTGACATCTCTGTCCCTCTCTCTCTTCTATGAGAATGTCTCGCCCTCTTGACCTTCTCCTTCCCTCCACCTCTCTCTTCTCTCTTTCTCTCAACCCCTCCATCAAAATAGCTCTCTCCCTCTCTCTCATCCTCTCCCCCCTCTCTCTCCCTCTCTCTCTCTCCCCCCCTCTCTCTCTCCCTCTCTCTCATCCTCTCTCTCCCTCCTTATCTCTCTCTCTCCCTCTCTCTCTCTCCCTCCTTCTCTCTATCCCTCTCTCTCATCCTCCCTCTTCCCCCCCTCTCTCCCTCCCCCTCTCTCATCCTCTCTCTCCCTCTCTCTCTCTCCCCCCTCTCTCTCTCCCTCTCTCCCTCTCTCTATTGTGCTCTTGGTTAACCCTAGCCCTTAAGACAGCAGTGACTTACTGCGCCCTACTCCTGAGATATAAAACTGGAGAATAAAGAGTTTCTTACCGTTTCAAAACCTCAGAGAGAAGAGTCAGGCCATGAAATTGTACTTTGGAGATTCAGAATGATACAGAATAATAGTATAGTATTAGTATAGTGTAGTATAGTGTAGTGTAGTGTAGTAAAGTATCCCAATTTGATAATCAAGAAAGAAAAAGAAGTTATTGTAAAAACAATAGGAAAATGAAGTTATTGTAAAAACTCAATCTTTATCGGTGTTGAGGCTTCTGCCACACAGTGTATGTGTGTGTGTGTGTGTGTGTGTGTGTGTGACTGCTGCAGCTCTAGCTCTCAAAACATCTGATGCTTCTGCTCACTTTTAGAAATTGGGCCAAGGTTGAAAATGATTGTGTGGTGTCTGTATGTGTGTGTGTAACCGTGTTTCATGAGTGTATGTGTGTGTGTGTGTTGTGTAAGGAGAAGTGTGTAGCCATGTGGTTGGTGTATGTGAGTGTGTGTGGTGTGTGTGAGGTGTGTGTAACTGTGTTGTTCCCTCTCTCTCTGTGGACCATGGCAGACTGATGAGGAAGTGTGTGTGTGTGTGTGTGTGTGTGAGGAGAAGTGTGTGTAGCCATGTGGTTGGTGTATGTGAAGGAGGTGTGTGTGTGTGTGTGTGAGGTGTGTGTAACTGTGTTGTTCCCTCTCTCTCTGTGGACCATGGCAGACTGATGAGGAAGTGTGTGTGTGTGTGTGTGTGTGAGGAGAAGTGTGTGTAGCCATGTGGTTGGTGTATGTGAAGGAGGTGTGTGTGTGTGTGTGTGAGGGTGTGTGTAACTGTGTTGTTCCCTCTCTCTCTGTGCACCATGGCAGACTGATGAGGAGTGTGTGTGTGTGTGTGTGAGGAGAAGTGTGTGTAGCCATGTGGTTGGTGTATGTGAAGGAGGTGTGTGTGTGTGTGTGTGTGAGGTGTGTGTAACTGTGTTGTTCCCTCTCTCTCTGTGGACCATGGCAGACTGATGAGGAAGTGTGTGTGTGTGTGTGTGTGAGGAGAAGTGTGTGTAGCCATGTGGTTGGTGTATGTGAAGGAGGTGTGTGTGTGTGTGTGTGAGGTGTGTGTAACTGTGTTGTTCCCTCTCTCTCTGTGCACCATGGCAGACTGATGAGGAGGTGTGTGTGTGTGTGTGTGAGGAGAAGTGTGTGTAGCCATGTGGTTGGTGTATGTGAGGAGGTGTGTGTGTGTGTGTGAGGTGTGTGTAACTGTGTTGTTCCCTCTCTCTCTGTGGACCATGGCAGACTGATGAGGAGATAACTCCAGTCATGGGTGTCCGGTAAGACACACACCTTTTCACTCCCAACCTCAACCTCAACTTCTCTTTCGCTGTCTCTCTCTCCCTCTCGCCATTTCTCTCACTCTCTCCCCTTCTCTCTCTATCTCTTGCTCTCTCTGTCTCATTCTCTCCTTTTCACTCTTTTTTCTCTCTCTCGCTCTCTCTCTCTACCTCCCTCTCTCTCTCCCCTCCCTCTCTCTCCACTCTCCCCTCCCTCTCTCCCTCATTCTCCCCCTCCCTCCATCTCTCTCTCTCTCCCCTCTCTCTCTCTCCCCCTCTCCCTCTCTCCCTCTTTCTCCCCTCCCTCCCTCTCTCTCTCTCTCTCCCCTCTCTCTCTCTCCCCTCTCCCTCTCTCTCTCTCTCTCTCCCTTTCCATCTCTCTCCCCCTCCCTCTCTCTCCCACTCTCCCCCTCCCTCTCTCCGTCTTTCCCTCTTTCTCCCCTCCCTCCCTCTCTCTCTCTCCCCCTCTCTCTCTCTCCCTTTCCATCTCTCTCTCTCCCTTTCCATCTCTCTCTCTCTCTCCCTTTCCATCTCTCCCCCCCTCTCTCTCTCTCCCTCTCTCTCTCTCCCTCTCCCTCTCTCTGTCAGGATTGCTTTCCTCCACCCTTGTTCCTCCATGTTGGCTCCTCCATGCTCTGCTCCTGGTCCTGATCCCAGCATGTTGGCTGCAGTGTGGTGCAGTGTGTCTGTCTGTATTTGTGTGTGGTGTGCTCTGAGTGTGTGTGTGTGTTTACTTGTGTGTGGTGTGCTCTGATTGTGTGTGTGTGTGTGTTTGTGTGTATGTGTGTGTTTACTTGTGTGTGGTGTGCTCTGAGTGTGTGACACTTTAGTAGCTCTCCTATGTGTAACTGATGCATCGAGTAGAAATCACTTAGTGTTAGATTGGTGTGTCTGTTAGATTGGTGTGTGTGTTAGATTGGTGTTAGATTGGTGTGTGTGTTAGATTGGTGTGAGTGTTAGATTGGTGTGTGTGTTAGATTGGTGTGAGTGTTAGATTGGTGTGTGTGTTAGATTGGTGTGTGTGTGTGTTAGATTGGTGTGTGTGTTAGATTGGTGTTAGATTGGTGTGTGTGTGTGTTTGGTGTGTGTGTTAGATTGGTGTGAGTGTTAGATTGGTGTGTGTGTTAGATTGGTGTGTGTGTTAGATTTGTGTGTGTGTGTTAGATTGGTGTGTGTGTTAGATTGGTGTGTGTGTGTGTTAGATTTAGATTGGTGTGTGTGTTAGATTGGTGTGTGAGTGTTAGATTAGTGTTTTGTGTGTTGTTGGTGTGTGTGTTAGATTGGTGTGTGTGTTAGATTGGTGTGTGTGTTGTGTGTGTGTTAGATTGGTGTGTGTGTTAGATTGGTGTGTGTGCGTGTGTTAGATTGGTGTGTGTGTTAGATTGGTGTGTGTGTGTGTGTGTGTTATATTGGTGTGTGTGTTAGATTGGTGTGTGTGTTAGATTGGTGTGTGTGTGTGTGTTAGATTGGTGTGAGTGTTAGATTGGTGTGTGTGTGTGTGTGTGTTAGATTGGTGTGTGTGTTAGATTGGTGTGTGTGTGTGTGTGTTAGATTGGTGTGTGTGTTAGATTGGTGTGTGTGTTAGATTGGTGTGTGTGTGTGTGTGTGTGTGTTAGATTGGTGTGTGTGTTAGATTGGTGTTAGATTGGTGTGTGTGTTAGATTGGTGTGTGTGTTAGATTGGTGTGTGTGTGTGTTAGATTGGTGTTAGTTTGTGTGTGTGTGTGTGTGTTAGATTGGTGTGTGTGTTAGATTGGTGTGTGTGTGTGTTAGATTGGTGTTAGATTGGTGTGTGTGTGTTAGATTGGTGTGAGTGTGTGTGGTGTGTTAGATTGGTGTGTGTTAGATTGGTGTGTGTGTGTGTGTGTGTGTGTGTGTGTGTGTTAGATTGGTGTTAGATTGGTGTGTGTGTTAGATTGGTGTGAGTGTGTGTGTGTGTTAGATTGGTGTGTGTGTTAGATTGGTGTGTGTGTTAGATTGGAGTGTGTGTTAGATTGGTGTGTGTGTTAGATTGGAGTGTGTGTGTGTGTGTGTGTGTGTGTTAAGAGGTCTGGGGGGAGTCCTTAACCATCTCATGCTGATGTCATCAATCACTCATCACACATCAGTCATCGCCATCCCACTCTCTTGCCTCATCAGCGCCCCTAGCTGCGGTGACTGCCATATGACTGGGAGGAGT
>NC_045156.1:17183110-17190610 GCF_900700415.2 Clupea harengus
AATTGAAATTGAGACAGGAGAGAGAGAGAGAGAGAGAGAGAAGAGAGAGAGAGAGAGAGAGAGAGAGAGAGAGAGAGAGAGAGAGAGAGGAGAGAGGGAGAGAGAGAGAGAGAGAGAGATTTTTTTTGATTTTTCAACAACTTTTTATTATAAGCTTTGAAAAACACACAAGAACATTATCAGATCATTTGACACAATATTGAATGAATAAATATACAAAAAAAAATACAAAAAACAAAACATATAATTTAATCAGGGGATCCAGCCCTCTTCAAAAAAGTAGCAAAAAACACATTTTCATCCTCAATTTTACACAGCGCACCACAGTGACACCATGTCTGTTCAAATGAATCAAGGTTTTTCATTGCCTTATAGAAACGAAAATCAATTAAAATACGAGATCTCACTAAAATTGAGAAAACTAATACCAAGTCTTCACTAGACATTTGCTCAACTTTGTTTCTTCGACTGACATAGATAGCCATTTTTGCTTGACCAAGAATGAAATTTATCAGCTGGCATTTATAACGTCGTTTCTGTACATATTTAAAACCAAAGATAAAAGTCTCTGATGAAAAGATTTCGTGAAGCTGAACAAAGAGCATTTGCAAAATAGCAAATAAAGGTCTTAGCCTCACACACTGCATAAAAGCATGAAATACAGTTTCTCTTGAAAAACAAAATGGGCACTCTTGGCCTACATCGGGGTTTAAAACAGAAACAAATGCATTGACTGCAACAGCACCATGCAGAATTCTCCACTGCAAATCCCCAATTTTCTTTGTCAATGGTGACTTGTAAAACGCTCTCCATTGAGGTTTAAAACTCTCCTCTACCTGCAAAACAGTACGCCAGGGTGTGTCTGTTCTCTTGTCCAGTATCTTTCTATTTAAGACTTAACACACGTTTGGTACAAGGCTTTACCCTTTGCTGGCTTTGGACCCAAGAATGTCAATTCATCACATTGCAAATAAATCCCAGTGCAATCCATAAGATTGGGAGACAAAGTAAAGTTAGGGAAAGGATCACTGCAGTCTGGACTGCACAACCCACTGATGAAGTCTCCCAGCATTTGTAACTCTCCACTTGTTAATGAAGCCCGCCATTTCTCCAGGAGTTGGGCAATAACACGGATGGATCTCACACCCAAATGATCTGCAACATTCCTGGTATTCCCAAAGTCTGATCCAGCCAACCGTAAGTGGCCTAGTGTGGTGACTCCAGACCTGAGCAGGCTAAAAGTAACTGCATGAATTGGCTTTTCACAAGTTATGTCCAGTCTTGAGCCATAGATCAGAGGTTCCTTTAAAAACCAGTAAAGAGAACTTGTGCTGTGTGCCCTTTGCACTGTTAAAAGAGACCAGACTTTAAAAAGATTTGAGTAAAATATGGGGAATCTGCTCAGGTTGATCTTCTTCGGATCCACCAAGAATAAATTCCTCTCCAGTCCCAATCCATCAAAAGTTCGTAAGATGGCACAAGCCACAGACTTCCAACCACAGTCCACAGGCCCTGTGAGTAGACGCTGCACAAACTGTAGGCGAAAAGCCGCTGTTCTGCTCTGTAAGTGAATAAGTCCATGTCCACCTTCCCCTTTGGGCAGATATAAAACATTCTGTGGTACCCAATGCAGATTGTCCCAGAAGAAGTTTACCAAGATTGACTGGATTTTAGACAGCAGGTGTGTTGGAGGATCTATACAAGCAAGCCGATGCCAGAGGGAGGATGCAGCCAAATTGTTAATAATAAGGACACGCCCTCTGTAAGACAATTTACTAATTAAAAACTTCCAGTTGTGAAGGCGTCCCTTTATTTTTTCTACAGAACCTTCAAAATTTTTCTGTATGAACTTTTCATCCCCTAGAAATACTCCAAGATATTTAAAACCTTCCCTGGTCCAATGTAAGCTATCTGGTAAACTTGGCCCTCCATCTGACCACTTCCCAACCAGCATAGCTGTACTTTTAGACCAGTTAACTTTTGCAGAGGAAATGGCTCTAAAATCTTCAAACATATTCAACATCACATTCACATCCCTCTGCCCGCTTACGAACACAGCAACATCATCTGCATATGCAGACACCTGAAAGGCATTTCCACAATTTGGAATAGTCACCCCATGTAGCTCTTTTCTTAGCCTTATTAAAAGGGGCTCTATTGCCAAGGCATATAGCATACCAGACAAGGCACATCCTTGTCTAACACCCCTATGCACTTTAAAAGGAGCACACAAGTCACCATTAACTTTGAGCATACTCTCAATGTCACAATACAGAACTCTTATTAAATCAATAAAATGTGGACTAAAGCCAAAAGCTGCCAGAACACTCCACAAATAGTTGTGCTCAACCCTGTCAAATGCCTTCTCTTGGTCTATAGATACCAGACCAAACTCCAGGTTAAAAAACTTGCCTAAATCAAAGATATCTCTGATAAAAGAGATATTATTGTGAATTAGTCTACCTGGTACACAATAGGTCTGGTCAGGGTGGATGACCTGCTCCAAAACCTTGCTCAGTCTATTGGCCAATGTTTTAGAGAGCAGTTTATACTCACTACAGAGTAATGACACAGGCCTCCATGACTTTATGTCATTCAGGTCACCTTTTTTGGGCAGCAGAGAGAGCACCGCTCTGCGGCAACTCAGTGGCAGTCGCCCCTTGGCTAAACTGTCACTAAGTACAGCCAGTATATCTTCACCCATTTCGGGCCAAAAGGACTTATAAAAATCAATAGGAATGCCATCGACGCCCGGAACTTTGGCACATTGCATCCCTTGGAGGGCTATGTCCAGTTCCTCTAGGGTCAAAGCCCTACCGAGGTCTACATTAGCCTCTGTGGACACCTGAGGTAATTTGTCAAGAAAGACACTGTCCTCAGCCTGGTTCTGGAAGATCTCGCTTTTGTATAGCTCCTCATAGAAGCCAACTGCTCTCCTGCGTATGTCGGCATGGTCAGACAGCAGTGTCCCATCCTCTGAACGTAGAGCATGAATAAATCTTTTTTGTCCATTTTTTTTCTCCAAATTAAAAAAGAATTTTGATGGTGCATCCATCAACTCCGCACTTTGGAAGCGGGACCTGACCAGAGCTCCCTGTGCTGTTATACCTAGTAGTTTAGCCAATTCATTTTCTTAACTCTAAAATTTTCAGTGTGGGCCTGCTGGCCTGTGTTTTCAGCTAAGTTCTGAAGCTCAATTATTTCTTTTTCTAATGTTTCCATGCTTTGAGTTATGTCCCTTGTGACATTGACAGTGTACTCTTGACTTAGCTGTCTTATCTGCACCTTGGCAAAATCCCACCACTGCTGTAATGACTGGAAGGAAGGTTTCGTTGTTCTAAAATCATTCCAAAAGTATGTGAACACATCCTTAAAATGGACATCAGACAATAAATTAGTATTAAAATGCCAGTAGGAACTTTTTGGCTTAACAGAATTTAAAGAAAAAGAACAAACAACTAAACTGTGGTCTGAAAAACCGACTGGAATGATGGAGCAGTTTCTAAAAATACTACGCTGGTGTTTAAAACCATAAAACCTATCCAGTCTGGCCAAAGACAATAGATTGTTATACGCATGAACCCATGTATACTGCCTGTCACTAGTGTGGAAATTCCTCCAAATGTCCACAAGGACATTTGAATTTTTCAACTCAATGAGCCGTCTTCGTGAGGGCATGTGCGGCTCAACATGGTTCCTGTCTATGGCTTTTTCAGTACAGTTAAAATCCCCTCCCAGAAGTAAAAACTCCTGTGAATCAAGACCATGTAAGGCATTTTCCAGACTATTTAAAAAAAGCATTCTGTCAATTGCCATAGTAGGCGCATAGACACAAATAAAAACAAAAAAATGATTTTCAAATTGGGCTTTTACTTTCAAAAGTCTACCTTTGGCAATTTCCTCAACTTGATATGATAGGGGGGTAAAAGTGCGAGAAAATAAAATAGCAACCCCACCACTATTTGAGGTGTTGTGGCTTAAAACAGACAGCCCATCAAATTCTCTTGCCCAGTCAACTGCATTCAACGCATCAGAATGCGTTTCCTGAACAAAAACAATATCAAACTTTTTTTGTTTTATCGTTTCAAACAAAACAGCTCTCTTTTTCTGTTCTCTAGCCCCGTTTATGTTTAAAGAGGCAACACGAATTTCACCCATGATAAAGAATAAAAATAAAAAGAGCTGTACACACACTTCCATCACAGAAGACAATAATTTAGGCTTTGTCATTGCTACTCAATAGAACCTTAAGCTTGGTCAGTTTTTTTCAAACGGTAGACCTCCTGTTCAGTAAAACAGCCCTCATGCATAAATGACCTCGTCTTTGAAATGAACTGTTCCACATCAGGGAAATAATCATCAATTCGTACATTTCTCACATGCTTTGTTTCCTTCAGAAACGTTTTAACGTCATCACTGCTGTAAGTGCGGTTAGCATACCCACTCTGATGCAAACTGCAAGTTATGCTGCAGTCTGAGAAATCACTCTCACTCTCGGCATCAGACGAGCTTAAGTCAACGAGTTTCTTTTTAGCACTTTTATTTACATGAGAGCGTTTTCTCTTCTCTGGGGGTAGTTTAAAAATTCTTGCATCCATTTCCATTAGATTTACATCCGTTGCTGTCTGGACTTCACTATTGTCAGTTAATGTAACATTGTTGTCTTGTAGAACATCTGCGCTTTCACGTTCGGCATTGTCCACAACACTTCCCTCCGAACTTGCCATCTCATTTAGTGAATCTGACGTATTTTTTCTTGTTCCTGAGGAACATCTGCGTCGTCTGTCTCACCGACAGTAGGTGAAATGGTTGCCGTCTCACCAGCACAAGGTTCACCAGTCTCGGCAGCCTGCTTCTCCCCTGCATCACCACTAGGCCTACCAACGTTTTCGCTCTGTCCAGAAGCATCATCTGAATTTCCTCGTTTATCGGGACAAGCGCGTATGAGATGTCCAGTTAGACCGCAACCAAAACATCTCATAAAGTTCGTGGTTGCATAAACAACATAATTAAAGTTATCAGCCTTTACATTCAGTGTCAGATCTAATTCATCTTTGTTATCTTTTAAAACCATGTACACGAAACGCCTAAAAGACATGACATGTTTTAAAAGCGGAGATTTACTCGCAATTGGAATCTTCTTGATCTGCGACACTACTTTACCATGCCGTGAAAGCGTTTGTAATAAAACCTCATCTTTAATGAATGGTGGTACGTTCGACAAGGTTACTCTTTTGGACGGGGTAGAAAGTGGAAGGACAGATGTGAAAACACCATTGATCGATACTCCACTTTCAACTACCTCGTTGGCCATTTCAGTGGTTCTCAAAAACAGAACAACAGCGTTGTTCATGCGGGCCGCTGATAAAATATTACCATGCCCTACAATTTCTCCAATAACCAAACTACAATCTTCTACGCTGGCAGTCGATGCAATTTTGATTCCATGACGCCTCGTAAGCTGTTCAAAACCCATACCAGGGACAGCCATACCACCAGCACAACGCTGGGAGCAGACGCCCGGGAAACACCACACACAAAACAAACAAAAACACCCTACGTGCTGTTTTCACTAACCAAAACAAAAATAAACCTTAATGTTCTAGAGAAAAAAGTACATTAAATATAAGGATAGAAAAAAGAAAATTGGAAAGAACAGTCGTTCCTGGCACAGCGGCCAGTGCTCCTCACTCACTCACGTTTCCGCGTTTCCCACTCGCTCCCAGCATGCACTCAGAGAAAGCAAGAGAGAGAGAGAGAGAGAGAAGAGAGAGAGGAGAGAAAGAGGAAGACATGCTGCTACAGGAGAGAGAGACAGGAGAGACGAGAGACATGCTGCTACAGGGAGAGAGAGACATGCTGCTTACAGGAAGAGAGGACAGGACGTGAGATGAGAACAGGGAGAGAGAGAGAGGACATGCTGCTACAGGAGAGAGAGAGAGAGACATTTGCCTGCTACAGGAGAGAGAGAGAGAGAGTGCAGAGAAAGCTCCCAACTCTGCATGTAGAGCTGAATTAGGCCAAATACCCTCTAATATTAAAGATCCAAAAACAAGCCCTAAATTTCTGGAATCATATTAAAACAAGTGACCCACTCTCCTTTTCCTACAAAGCCCTATGCTGCCAGGAGTTGAACCCACAAAGGAGTCCCCTCTGCTTACTTGTCCTGAGGCTGGGTGAACCATCACCCACCCAGGTCATTACACAACGACGACCTCAGCCTCAAAACTCAAGATCTCAGATAATCAGACCCAACCAAAATCATTATGAAAGAAAAAGAAAAATATAGAGATCACTGGGCAAAATTAACAAAATCCCAGAACAAATTAGAAACATATGTATCACTAAACAGACAGTACACCGTGGCAAATTACCTGACCACAGTGTCTGATAAAAAAATGAGGGAAAACTTTAACTAAATACAGACTGAGTGAGCACAACCTGGCAGTAGAAGTCGGCCGACACAGACAGACCTGCTACCCAGAGAGGAGAGGCTGTGCTCCTTCTGTAACCAGGGAACAGTAGAGACGGAGCTACACTTCCTGATTTACTGCAACCATAACCAAAGTCTTAGAGACTATTATTTTGACAAAATAACACAAATATTCCAGAATTCCAACATCTAAATGATCTGGACAGACTCTCAGTTCTACTGGGAGAGAGGGAGGACTGCTGTAGACTGGCAGCAAAATATGTATCAGCATGTCATGAGCTCCACAATAACATGAACCCCCTGTCCCAGATAACTAATATTTAATGTTTAATAATTAACAATGAACCTGTTATATGTTTCTATACCACATTGTTACCACCTATAACTTATTGTTTGTTTTTTATTTATTTATGTTTATTGTGCTTGTACATTTTATGTAAACATGCTTTGGCAACGTTGTATTGTATGCAGTCATGGCAATAAAGCCTTTTTGAATTTGAATTTGAATTTGAGAGAGAGAGACAGGTGAGAGAGAGAGACAGGAGAGAGAGACAGGAGAGAGAGAGACAGGAGAGAGAGAGAGAGAGAGACAGGAGAGAGAGAGACATGCTGCTACAGGAGAGAGACAGGAGAGAGAGAGACATGCTGCTACAGAGAGAGAGAGAGACCAGGAGAGAAGAGAGACATGCTGCTACAGGAGAGAGAGAGAGACATGCTGCTACAGGAGAGAGAGAGAGAGAGGTGAGAGAGAGAGACAGGAGAGAGAGAGAGACATGCTGCTACAGGAGAGAGAGAGACATGCTGCTACAGGAGAGAGAGACATGACACAGACACACACACACACACATTACGTGGTGTTTGTTTGGTTAAATCTGAACCCCTCCAGTAAGATTGGGCCAGACTCAAGAACAAAAGTAGGAACACATAGAATGACCATAACAAAGAAGCCAAACACACACACACACACAAACACACACACACACACACACACACACACACACACACACACACACACATGACCATCCCTGCTCAGAGCTTACACAGAGTGTTAGTATCGCAAATGTGTG
>NC_045156.1:17200610-17215610 GCF_900700415.2 Clupea harengus
AACACAGAGGTTTCCAAAGTTCAGTTGCAACAAAATAGTTATTGAACCATTTGCTTTCAATGCGTCCTGTTGTGGTTTGCGCTTACCTGGAACAACGCAAGCATTCTAGAATAGTGGCGGAAGGGAAACAGGAATGCCAAGGGAACAGATTCAGGTGCATCATCCGCTGCACTTGGGTCCACCGAGTCCAGTCAGAGTACTCCTTTACCGGGATGACTTGGTCGGTGTGTGTGTGTGTGTGTGTGTGTGTGTGTGTGTGTGTGTGTGTGTGTGTGTGATGAGGTCAGCTCTGCACGAACTGATTGTCTTCTTCTCTTCTCTTCTCCACTGTAGCGCTCCTCCAAGTACATGGAGGATAAAGTGGATGAATATCACAACGCCAAGATCAAGGTGAGTGTGTGTGATGTAGTTTATGTATCACAACGCCAAGATCAAGGTGAGTGTGTGTGTGTGATGTAGTGTATGTATCACAACGCCAAGATCAAGGTGTGTGTGTGATGTAGTGTATGTATCACAACGCCAAGATCAAGGTGTGTGTGTGTGTGTGTGTGTGTGTGTGTGATGTAGTGTATGTATCACAACGCCAAGATCAAGGTGAGTGTGCAGCTGGTCATGTCAATCAGATGTGTCTGGTCTGGTCGCCAAGGTGCAGGATTGAGTCGGAACTGTGTTGTTTTTCTCCGCAGAAACTCCTGGCTGACGGAGTTCAGGAGGACAGCGACCAAGAGGAGCTTGATGAGGAGGTGGGGATCACACACACACACACACACACACACACACACACACACACACTACCTTAAGCATGATCCTTACCGTACTGCGTCTGTACAATACACACACACTCACTACCTTAAGCATTATCCTTACCGTACTGCATCTGTACAAGAGACACACACACACACACACACACACACACACACACACACAACCTTAAGCATTATCCTTACCGTACTGCGTCTGTACAAGACACACACACACACACACACACACAACCTTTAGCATGATCCTTACCGTACTGCATCTGTACAAGAGACACACACACACACACACACACACACACACACACACATACACACTACCTTAAGCATGATCCTTACCGTACTGCGTCTGTACAAGACACACACACACACTACCTTAAGCATGATCCTTACTGTACTGCGTCTGTACAAGACACACACACACACACTACCTTAAGCATGATCCTTACCGTACTGTGTCTGTACAAGACACACACACACACACACACACTACCTTAAGCATGATCCTTACCGTACTGCATCTGTACAAGACACCAGGCTCTTTAGGGTTTCCCTGAGGAAGTGAAACTGTTCTGTTCTAAAATGGTCCCCAGGACGAGGTGATGCCATTAGAGGTCCCAGACTCAGGGGAGGAGGAAGAGGCGGCTGAGGAAGATGAGGACATGGATAGTGACCTCGAGGGGAAGAACTATGATGGTAAAGCAGAGACACATTTCCTCACATACACACTGTGCTCAACACACACAAACACATACACACTGTGCTCAACACACACACACACTGTGCTCAACACACACACACACACACACTGTGCTACACACACACACACACACACACACACACATACACACTGTGCTCAACACACACACACACACACATACACACTGTGCTCAACACACACACATACACACTGTGCTCAACACACACACACACATACACACTGTGCTCAACACACACACACACATACACACTGTGCTCAACACGCACACACTGCTCAACACACACACACACACATACTAAGCTTGATCTCCACACACACATACACACTGTGCTCAACACACACACATACACACTGTGCTCAATACACACACACAAACATACACACTGTTCTCAACACACACACACACACACAGTGCTCAACACACACACAGTGAGTAAACACACACATTCTTTGTTTCTCCCTTTGCAGATCTCCCCAGTGACATGGCGTGGGGACACCGGAAGAAGATGTTTTATGATACAGATTACGTCACCGACAGTAAGTCACTGAACACCACTGAACACCCCGTCCTGTTAGGAACACTGAAACACACACACACACACACACACACACACACACGTCCTGTTTGGAACACTGAACACACACCCCGTCCTGTTTGGAACACTGAACACCCTGTCCTGTTTACAACACTGAACACTGAACACCCCGTCCTGTTTACAACACTGAACACACCCCGTCCTGTTTGGAACACTGAACACACACACACACACACACCCCGTCCTGTTTGGAACACTGAACACCCCGTCCTGTTGGTGCTCCTGCTGCGCTAGGGGCTGAAGCCACACAGCTGAATGGTTCTCATTTAGAAAGAACTGATTAAGATGTTTTTAAAGACATTTATGGCTTATTTGCATTTTAATTGATTTATGTGCATTTGTTGAGAATTCTAGCACATGTAAACAAATAGGGCTGAGACGGCAGTCAGAGGTGTAAAATGCAATCTGTTTAATGTGCTGTCAGAGGTACATCAGAGTGACATCATTATTGATGTTTGAATTTTTAAAGAACTTCCTGCACCTGTAACTCTCGTGACCTCATGGTGACCTTTGCTTCCAGAGGGCAAATCTAAAGAGGAGGTGGCGGCTGAGGATCAGGAGGAAGAGGAGGAGGCCAAAAACATCCAGAGGCGCCTGGCGGCCGACCTCAGTGAGGAAGACTACGATCTGAACCTGCTGCAGGTGAGGATCTCCGCTCACAGGAGCACCGCAGTCCACAGAACCACAGACCGGGGCACGGGCCTGCCTTGCACTGGTCCGGCATGGTTCTGGTGACAGAGGGTCCGATCCACTCCAGTGTCTGTCTGCAGGAGAGGATGAGCTCCGTGCTGAGGCACCGGTGCAGGGCTTTGGGTTCAGCTTGAGAGCAGTAGGCTGTTCTGTCCCTTCATTATACACCGTGTGTGTGTGTGTGTGTGTGTGCGCGTGTGTGTGTGTGTGTGTGGCGGCAGGAGTTTGCGGTGCAGGAGGAGGCGTCCCGGCCGGTGGAGAAGGAGGAGCACATAGTGAAGGACCTGAAGGAGATGTCTCAGAAGGAGAAGATGAAGCTGCTCAGGAAGGAGTCGCCGGAGCTGCTCGAGCTCATCCAGGACTTTAAGGCCAAGGTACACACACACACACACATGCACACACACACACATGCGCACACGCACGCACGTGATGTGTGTTGTGTGTGTGTGTGTGTGTGTTGTGTGTAGTTTAAGTGTGTGTGTTTAATGTGTGTGTGTGTGTGGGTCTGTGCAGTGACCTCTTCTACCCGTCTGTGTCCCTCTTAGCTGGCGGAGCTGAAGGACGAGATCCAGCCTCTGGTGGAGATGGTCAAAGATGGCCGCATCCCCGCTGGGAAGGTAACTGGCAGCTTGTGTGTGTGTGTGTGTGTGTGTGTGTCTGTGTGGTGTGTGTGTGTGTGTGTGACTGCCTCTCCACAGCAGGCGCTTCATACGCCTCTCTGTTTCTGACTGACTGACCACCTGTGCAGTGTGTCCACACTCACCCAAACTCTTACTGATGCTCGCTCTCTCTCTCTCTCTCTCTCTCCTCTCCCCCTCCCTCCCTCCCTTCCCCTCCCTCCCTCCCTCCCACCAGGGGGCCAACTACCTCCTGACCAAGCAGCAGCTCTACCTGCAGTAAGTGGCTCTTCTCTTCTTCTCTTATGTCCGGGTCCAGCGGCGTGGAGCTGAGCATGCTCTGTGTGACCCGTCCAAACCTGCTCTCACTGGGGCTTGATCTCACGCTGTCTAATGAGGCAGCCTAATGAGGCAGCTATACTGTGTGCAGCCTAATGAGGCAGCTATACTGCGTGCAGCCTAATGAGGCAGCTATACTGTGTGCAGCCTAATGAGGCAGCTATACTGTGTGCAGCCTAATGAGGCAGCTATACTGCGTGCAGCCTAATGAGGCAGCTATACTGCGTGCAGCCTAATGAGGCAGCTATACTGTGTGCAGCCTAATAAGGCAGCTATACTGTACTATGTGCAGCCTAATGAGGCAGCTATACTGTGTGCAGCCTAATAAGGCAGCTATACTGTATGCAGCCTAATAAGGCAGCTATACTGTACTGTGTGCAGCCTAATGAGGCAGCTATACTGTGTGCAGCCTAATGAGGCAGCTATACTGTGTGCAGCCTAATAAGGCAGCTATACTGTACTATGTGCAGCCTAATGAGGCAGCTATACTGTGTGCAGCCTAATGAGGCAGCTATACTGTGTGCAGCCTAATGAATGCCCTCCTGTGTGTCTAGCTACTGCACCAACATCAGCTTCTACCTGGTTCTGAAGGCCAAGCGGGTCCCAGCGCATCACCACCCCGTGATCGAGAGGCTGGTCACCTACAGAAACGTGAGTCCACAGGGGCAGATCGATTATTATTATTATTTACATTTCATAGCTTGTTCTATGGGTTCATTTGATTTATATGTGATGGTTACAGTCCTTTGAAATTATATTACTGTGAGATTATGTGTTACATATGTTTGCTAGTTACGTGTGTGTTTACATGTGTGTGTGTGTGAGCGTGAGAGTAACACTGTTCCTCTCCTCCAGCTGATCAATGAGCTGGGTACTGTGGATGCCAGTGTGTGTGTGTGTGTGTGTGCGTGAGAGTAACTGTTCCTCTCCTCCAGCTGATCAATGAGCTGGGTACTGTGGATGCCAGGCTCGCCCCCCAGCTGCGGCAGCTGCTCTCAGGAACCAACAGGCCAGCGGGCACCAAACCAGCGGGCACACCCAGTGAGACCAAGATAGAGAGGGTGTGTGTGTGGGGATCATACAGTTGGACCTGTATGTGGAGGAAAACATGTTTTTTGTTGCTGTTGGAAGTGCACTGGTAAACCTGTTCTGTGTGTGTGTGTTCAGCAGGCAGAGGGAGAGGGAGCAGATTCCGAGGAGGATTCTGATTCTGATCTGGACGAGGAGGCAGCGCTGAAGTTCTACAGAGGTGTGGAGGAGGGACTCAAACGCAAGCGCCAAACTACAGCGTCCTCTACAGCTGAGGGGTAAGTACTGCAACACAACAGGCAAGCGGCATTAGGGTTTGTGCCTGTGTGTGTGTGTTGGAGCTGTGTGTGTGTTGGAACTGTGTGTGTGTGTTGGAGCTGTGTGTGTGTTGGAGCGGTGTGTTGGAAGTATGTTTGTATTAATGTGCTTTAGCAGTCGTTCAGTAGTGTAGTGTGTGTGTGTGTGTGTGTGTGTGTGTGTGTGTGTGTGTGTGTGTGTCCGTACGCCTGCTGATAATGTAGTTGTGGAACTGATGGTTTCATTCCGCAGAGCTGATGAAGAGGAGGAGGCTGAAGATGAAGGCTTGGAAGGGGATGCGAAGAGAGGCATCACCTACCAGGTACTGCATCACACACACACGCACACACACAAACACACTGACTACAGCCTGCTCTTACTGACACATGTACAACTACTGAACCAGTGGAAATGGCAAATCTATGAATTAACATCAAGATAGACATGACTAAATGAAGGAAGAGTTGCACACTCTGACTAGAGCCTGGTCTCACACACACACACACACACACTAGAGCCTGGTCACACACACACACACACACACACACTAGAGCCTGGTCACACACACACACACACACACACACACAACACACACTAGAGCCTGGTCTCACACACACACACACACACACTTGGTCAGAAGTTCAATAAGGTACTGGTTTGGTGTGGCTCTGCTGCAGTGTAATGTGATTGTCAGTCTGTGACTGAGCTGTTGGCTGTGCGGTTGCTCAGACTGAAGATGTGTGTGTGTGTGTGTGTGTGTGTGTGTGTGTGTGTGTGTTTAAAAGATGGCCAAGAACAAAGGACTCACCCCCAAGAGAAAGAAGATCGACCGCAACCCTCGAGTCAAACACAGAGAGAAGTTCAGACGAGCTCAAGTCCGCAGAAAGGGACAGGTAAATCACTCACACACACACACTCTCTCTCTTACACACACACACACTCTCTCTCTTACACACACACTCACTCTCTCTCTCTCTCTCTCTCACACACACACAAATGTGGTGTCTTTCACACACAACCACAGACACAGCAGCATTGCTGTGTGTGTGTGTACTCAAGGATTCTTCCTGAAGGTTGTGTCATTGCTCTGCATTGGGTCAAGGCCTGTGTTTGAAAACTGAGTGTGCGCGAGGCGTTTTTCTGAAGAGTGTGTGTGTGTGTGTGTGTGTGTGTGTGTGTGTGTGTGTGTGTGTGTGTTCCAGGTCCAACAGGTCCAGAGGGAGCTGACCCGGTACAGTGGAGAAATGTCCGGAATCCGCGCCGGGGTTAAGAAGAGTGTTAAACTCAAATAGCGAATCAGAACTGGACACTAAGACAGCGCCTGTGTGTGTGTGTGTGTGTGTGTGTGTGTGTGTGTGTGTGTGTGTGTGTGTGTGTGTGTGTGTGTGTGTGTGTGAGAGAGTGTGTGTAAGAACTTGCAATCTGTGTGTGTGAGTTCACAATGCCTTCCTGAACTGTGACCTGTACTCTTTGTATCTTTGTACTGATCATCCGTGTATTGAGGAGCTGAATGCTGTGTAGTCCACTGCAGTGATCTTTATTAGCATGCTCAGAATCTGATAAACATCACATGACATCACCTTCATGGCGTCTCAGGGTATTACTCTAGCATCAACAGCAGCATGGACCAGTAACCCTAACTTCAATAACACATATGTACCGTTACGTAGAGCAAAGCAAACACTGCTTTAACGAAGCGCTGGAGTCTCTCAGCTTAGTGAAGGCATTTAGGATGCAGTATGTTAGTATGCAGTCACTCTCACTGACAGTTTGTGTGTGGTTGAGTATGTTAGTATGCAGTCACTCACACTGACAGTCTGTGTGTGGTTGGCCCTGCGGAGAGAGTCCGAGGGTCTGGGAGGAGCGGGACAGGACGAGGGCGGGCAGGAGGTCGGAGCACGGAGCACAGGGGCCAGCGATGCCCATCTCCAGGAGACGGTGCCGCCCGCTCTCAGCGCCCACAGAGCCCTGCCCTGTTCTGACCCGCTCAGCCCTGGAGCATGAAGGCCCGGTGGGCAGCCTCCAGGTTGCTGACGATCCGCTCCTCGATCTCCACGTTGTTGAGTGCGTCCTCGTCGGAGAGCTGCAGCTCGTGCTGCGCGTGGCACGTCACCACCACCACGTAGCCGCGGCGCGTGTCCAGCACGTTGGCCACCACCGCCTGGTGCCGGTAGGTGTCTAGCGCACGCCGCGCTCGCTCCAGCAGGATGCTGCTGTCCGTCTCCAGCTTGAAGGAGATGATGAAGGCCCCCGGAGCCCAGTCCCTCACTAGCGGAGACAGCATCTTGGGCACCATCTTCATACTGATCTGCTCAGGGGTCAACAGAGGACAGGGGAGGGCGTCAGCACCACACTCACAGGGGGTCAGGGGTGGGCGTCAGCACCACACTCACAGGGGTCAACAGGGGAGGGGTCAACACCACACTCGCTCAGGATGAACTCAAGCAACAACTCTCCATGAAAAAGGGAGCTGGACACATACTCCTCCTCCTGCCCCCTCCACAGGTGGCTCTCAGGTGGGAGTAGCTTAACTCACCTGGAGCGGTCCGTTTGAAGACTGGATCTTGTGTTCGGGCATCTCGGACGCAGGGATGTAGAAGTCTGAGACAGCAGCAGCCAGATAAAACATGGCCTTGGAGCCTGGGGAGAAAAACAGATTGATTGACATGTTTTGGACCTGGAGAGGATTCCTAGAAATATAGGGTTCTATTAACAATCCTACAATGTTATAGGAATCGTGTTTTTTTACAACCCACCTATACTGCTGAGGGCTTGCGCCGCAGCTTTGAGGAGATGGAGATACTCAGACAAGGTGCTGAACTCGACAGGCAGGAGCAGCCCCGATGATTTCACCGCCTGGTACCGCTTCAGGGTAGCTGCGATATTAGGCAGGGCGCTCTGGTCCACCGAGACCCGCGCGGACCTGTCCTCCGCGGGTTCCACCGTAAGAGCGTCCAGCAGGTTGATCCCTGAGTAGAGCCGCGTGTAGGGGTACAGGGAGCGGTGCCGGTGTAGAAAGATCACCGCGTAGCCAGAGTCCAGGAAATACTCCGCCGAGGAGGCGCCCCGTCGGCCGCTGCTGAAGTTGTCCAGGAAACGGACAGTTCTGGATTCTAGAGGCACTTTGGTTCCGCCTGAAGTGATGAGAACGACGCGGCGTCCGGCCGCTCCATGACGCTCTGCGAACTCCGCCATCCGACTCTTCACCTCTTCCACCTGCGAGGGCACGGCAAACTCCTCCGCCAGGTTCCCCTCTGCGGCGCCGGAGTCTTGTGGCTTGGCGTCTGCCATGTCCTGTCGGGGTCACACAACACAACAGCGTGGAAGACGTGACATGTAATACTTCGACATTCAGGTCTAGTCTACACACAGTGACGACAAGTGAGCAACTAGGGTAAAGTTCACAGACTGAAACTCGATGTGAACATGAATTGTAAACCGAGTGGTGTCAGGTGAATGTAAAATACATCAGAGTTCGACCTTAACAGGTGACATCCGTCTGGTATAGTATAGCTACGCGTTTACTGTCGTTTAAAAGCTATTTTCGAGTTGACACCTTTAGTAAGCGTACTGTACGCACCTAAAACATGCTAGCTATGTTCACAAACGAGGAAGTCAGACTGGTTTATTTAGCGACTATTTGGATAAGCATACAATGGTTCTTGCCATTGTCATCCAATAACCACATCCTTACTTGTTAGATGGACCAAGACCACAGCGCTATGACTAAGGATGCAGTCGTGTTGACTTTTCTGACACTTTAACCCCAGGAGCAACTCGTTTGCTCTGTTTCGCTAGGTCTTGCTAGGACAGAGCTGCTTCAGATTTCCTCATGTCCCTCCTGCAATGGAAGGAAATCATACTGCCACCTGCTGTTTTGGAGTGTAACAACAATAACCCAGGACGTCTTTACTAACACTGGGAGGTGCTACTCACTCAGAGCCTCATCCTCGGTGTTCCCTGACCATCAATTACGTTGGTTTAGTTGAAATCACGTTGGAACTCTGAGCCCCGCTTTGCACTGTGAAGGACTAGGCGGTCTGTTGCACTCCCAGTATCAACATACATGTGTGGACTTCGACTCAGAGTTTAGTCGGCTATGTAATACTTGTGGAAGCTTCCAGAAAAATAAAAAATAAACTAATAAATTCTGATTAAACATAATAATTATTCAAGCCAATTATCCATTCAAGCTAAATAATCATTATCATTATTATTCATCAAGTCTTTAAGCTTAATGTAATGACCAGTCACTATTTGGCTATGGGTTTGAATACAATTTGTAAATAAAAATGATAACCATAATAATAATAATTCTCTTTGCTGAAATCCAAGCCAATTTGCTTTACCTTGTCATGAGAACAATTTGTATGATAGAGATGAGAGCTGAATGTATGATGGCACTAGTTAATGCTGTCTACAGTAAGCTGATGCGCTGCATGCTACAATCGACTAACAATGCGTCGTTCTCCGGCTAATGCTTAAAGTAGTTCCGGATTTTGAGAGCAGCGCGGAGCAGGCGCGCAGTTCCCGGATGTTGGATGGTGAGAGAAAGGCGAACTGGAAAGGCGGAGAAGCTGAGGGACGCCACGGACACACCGGTCAGGGCACAGCGGCCAGAGCCACCACCAACAGACAGCAGAGACTCCTTACCTGAAAGAAAGGGAACTTTTTTCCGTCATTTAACAGAAGAAAGGGGAGGGACACTTATCTAACTCTACCTGGACTGATCCCGAACAGCAAGACTGCCAGTTGACACAGCCAGGGTAAGTGTAACGTTAGCGTTCAGCGGGATTGAAGTTGAAGTAAGGCCCGTGAAATGGACGACTTTCAGGCGGAGGTGGGTCGCACTGAAGTGTTGGGGATTGAGTTTAGATGACAGGCCTCAAGAGTTTCGGACAGATGGAGACAGGTAACGTTAACATAGTAGTCTACAGCTATAGCCTCAGTTAACTTACCTGAGCTTCGGAAGCAACTATTTTACAGCTAACGTTAGCTGTCGAATGTTCCACGTCTGGCTAGTTAGCGCGCTGGTGATTTACAACTATAGATGGGTGGCCGTTTTGCAGTAAACTTAGCACGTTCTTGTGGTAAGACCTGAATCCTTTTGGCAATATTATATAAAAAGTATCTGGCTAGCTACTGTTAGTTAGCTGACGAGCTAAATTATATTGTCGAATTGATAGCTCGGCACAGCTTATGTCGAGGTTGATTTTCTCTCTGAGTTAGAAAGGCAGCTGTCTGTTGACTGTTGTAATGTTAATGACATTTGTTAGTTTATTTTCACCATGACCGTTATTAGCTAACTGTAACCGTTAGTTTGTGAATAAGCTAACCTTAGCAAGTCATTTTGGAGAGTGCGTTCTAACGTACTGACAGTTTAGTAGCCAGCTTCATACACACATTTTAGCTTACGCTTTGTGCGATTGGAACTACATAGATAACGTTACCTGGCTGTCTGGCTTTTTTTTCAGTCGGTATCTTTGACATTCAATATTGTATCATTTCAACAAAAATACTGACACACCGAATATAATCTAGTGGTGAAAACATGGAGCTAACGTTTGCACACCCTAATTAAGTTAGATATGGTCGCTAGCTTACCAGATAACGGCTAGCTAGCCCCTTTTCACTAGCTTGCTCGTGCGTGTCATGTTTCCCGGTGGAAAATAACATTGTAAAGTTGAACTGTCTTCAGATGCAATAGAACAATGTTGCATAAACGACAGACTTGGAGGGAAATAAGACTGTTATTTGGTGTTGTTTTTTTGCTGTGTGACTGGTAGCTGGCTAGGTCCAGTCGGGTAGGTACCGCAAGAATAGACACTGTCTCGTCATCAGCTGGTGGAATGCGACCCGCTGTCTGTCAGGTTTACGTCCCTTGACTTTGTGGGATTTACCTTGTTTCTCAGCTGTTACAAAATAAGTGGAATAAATGGTCAAATTAGTTTGAACGAATATGCACACACGATTCCTGTGTAGAGGCGTGGTACTGTGGTGTCGGATTTACGTTATTTATTTATTTATTCCAGTCATTGACATGCCAACAAAACCAGTGCCAGCGACGCCCCCTTTTCGCGGGAATTCTGCCTGCGCACCGGAGATAATGGCTTCATTGCTCTGAAACTCAATGAACTTTCCTTAATTATTTCTTTACCGCTTCAGAGACACTCCTGGTTACAGATTGGTGGAAAGTACTGGTATCGAGAACCTATGGTACTTCGCTGAGGTCTATATATGTAAATATATTTTTATAATGGAACGCAATAGTTATGACTGTTTTAACATTTGCGTGCTCTTTACCCTGCCTGTCATATTTTTCATGACTGATTTCATCACTAAACGAGATCTAGGTGCAGAGAGAGAGATCTGAGATCAGTATTTTAGCACTCTCTGCTGTTTAGGCTGCCAGGGGAACAGCGCAAGTTTAAGATTGTCATTAGAGTCTGTGGCGTGAAAGACGGGTGTTAACTGCTGCCTTGTTTGTCTGACACTCATCCCGCCTGGCGTGAAGAGAAAATAATTGAACTATTATTAACTTGTTACAACATGTCTGCGTGTTGCCGTGTTGAAAGCCTTGTCTGCAGTGTGGCCGAGGGAAGGAGCCGCGGATCGAACAGTTGTTTGTGCTCTAACGACCGAAGTGGTGTTGGTGGTGGTTTCGCTCGTCTGGATGCGGCTCCTATCCGAAGGCTCCATCAAGGGGCGACTAGGAAATACCTGGAAAGAATGTGGCTCTGGAATGTGAGGCATGTAATGTCATATTCAGGGGCTGCTCTTGCAGCCTGGCGGAGCGGCCGCGGGCCTCCGCATCTCTGCCGAGGTGAGCGAGCGCTGTTGTGTTCCGGTGTGCGCTAGACTTGTGGACACATCCCACATCATGGTCACGCTGAAGTGAAAATGGAGCTGCACTCCGTACTGCCGCCACGGCGCCGTGTTTGCTGTGGTGACCAAAAATGACACATTTCAAAAGCACTGGTTACAGAAACCGCAGAGAGTGAAGTTGACATCATTGTGAGCAGGGACTCTCCCCGTCACATAGTCTTGCTGGCCCGTGTGTGTGTGTGTGACGTATTCGTGTGAGTCAGGGTGTTTCTCCCTGCTGCATGAGATGAGTGTGGAGAAACACTGCAGCCACACACACACACACACACACCACGTCACTTCAGCCACACACACACACACACACACACACACACACACACACACACCACATGTCACTTCAGCCACACACAACATGTCACTTCAGCCACACACACACACACACCACATGTCACTTCAGCCACACACACACACACCACATGTCACTTCAGCCACACACAACATGTCACTTCAGCCACACACACCACATGTCACTTCAGCCACACACACACACACACACAACATGTCACTTCAGCCACACACACACACACACACCAACATGTCACTTCAGCCACACACATAACACGTCTCCGCGCGGTGCCAGACGCAGACACTGGGGTTGAGTCGAACAGGGAAGTGACTGGCGTCCTTAGAGGCAGTTGTGGGGGTGTGGGGGGGGGGGGGGGTGCTCTTGTGTGTTATCTTTCATTTAACCAGCGCAGGTCAGAGGTCAGCTGTGAACTTCATGGGATGGAAGGAGTAGTGTTCAGGTTGGGGGGGCCCTGGAGGAGTGTGCAGGTGGGGGGGTGCTGGAGTAGTGTTCAGATAAATGAATGAATGAATGTCATGTCTCAAAGCCATTTTGAGTCTCTGCGCTCCGTGTGGCTTTGCAGCGTTGGGCCTTCCTCTCAGATCAGTTAACAATGAAGAGGCGAGGGAGCAGGTCACGTCCTGTCTCCCCACCTGTTTACACACACACACACACACACACACACACCCTGTCCTCACATGCACACCCATCCTCGTCTCACACCAGACACTCACTCCAGACTGTGGTGTGTGTGTGTGTGTGTCACACAACAGGTGTGTTATCTGTGTCTGGGTGTGTCAGGCTCTCTCTCTCTCAGCTGATTCATCAGTTAGACATGACCCTGAAGCTAAGCAGGTTAACTGGAGATCATCAGTTAGACATGACCCTGAAGCTATGCAGGTTAACTGGAGATCTCTCCTCTCCTCTTTAACCCTCATTTCCTCCCTAGCTCTCTCCGTCTCTCTTTCATCCCTCCCTCTCCTCTCCTCTCCTCAGGACTGCACTGAGTGATGAGATTCCGCCCTACATTCAGAAAGTTAAGCCCTTCTCCAGCTGTGCAGTGTAGTGGTCGCACAAACATCTGTTCGCTGACATTTCTGTTGAACGAAACAAATTACTTTTTTTTTCCTTTTTGGCTGTGGTGAGTTTAGGCAGGTATTATGGCTGAGATTAATATTATGGCATGGCTGTGCTCGTCGGGACACGGCTATGGTGATTGGTCCTTAGTGTGGGTTATGGTGATTGGTCCTTAGTGTGGGTTATGGTGATTGGTCCTTAGTGTGGGCTATGGTGATTGGTCCTTAGTGTGGGTCCTTAGTGTGGGCTATGGTGATTGGTCCTTAGTGTGGGTTCTGGTGATTGGTCCTTAGTGTGGGTCCTTAGTGTGGGCTATGGTGATTGGTCCTTAGTGTGGGTTCTGGTGATTGGTCCTTAGTGTGGGTTCTGGTGATTGGTCCTTAGTGTGGGTTCTGGTGATTGGTCCTTAGTGTGGGTTCTGGTGATTGGTCCTTCTGGGCAGAATGACGCTAAGCCTTTAAAATATTATACAATATTATGGAGGTGCAAGAGGATGGTCAAGAGCTTTACAACAGATGCACTCTCACCGCTACACACACACACACACACTCTCACGCCTTCCTCTTCTCTCACACCAGGTTACACACACACACACACACACACACAGTCTTACTCAATAATTTACCACACACACACACACACACACACACAGAGGCTACAGCTGGTGGTACAGCTTGGTGGTAAGCCTAAGCCTGCATGAATGAGTGTGGCCCTGCACAGTTCAGACAGATTCCTAACTGAATGAAATGACCAGGAAGTATCTAAGTGTCAGCCATGATGAGAGCTGGTTGAATTCTCCAAACGCTGAAAGGAAAGGTGCTTCAGTCCTTCTTCTCTCCTTTAGCATTGGGTACACTGGAGCATCCTTTAGCATTGGGTACACTGGAGCATCCTTTAGCATTGGGTACACTGGAGCATCCTTTAGCATTGGGCATTGGGTACACTGGAGCATCCTTTAGCATTGGGCATTGGGTACACTGTAGCATCCTTTAGCATTGGGTACACTGGAGCGTCCTTTACGAAAGGAAAGGAGATAATGCCGTCCCACAATTCCTTGCGGCAGCAACATTTAAAAACCTGTGTCAGTAACATCTGCCATCGCATAATTCCGTTGTCGGATACTCTTAGCACCACAGTTGTCTTTTCAGTCCTTATGAGTTCTCCTTTCCCTCAAGGTCAAAGAGAAGTGGTTAGGAAAAGTCATAGGACTTTTGTTGTGTGTGTGTGTGCGGCTGTGTTAGAGGGTGTGTGGGTGTGTGTGTGTGGTTGGCTGGCTGGCTGGCTGGCTGTGTTCAATATTAATTATTTTCATTTGGTGACGTTGCCTGTGTATTTGTGTGTTCGCTCTCTCGCTCTCTCTCGCTCTCTCTCTCGCTCGCTCGCTCGCTCTCTCTTGCGCTCTCTCTCTCTCTCTCTTGCGCTCTCTCTCTCTCTCTCATTTTCTCCCCCCCCCCCCCCCAACTTTCTTTCTCCAGGCAGCTGATTATCATTCATCTGCAGTCTATGATCACAGCACCTCATGCTGTTCTAGCCTGAGCAACACACACAAACACACACGCTTCTCCCTGCACAGGCCCACAAAGGCCACCACTTGCATACCACAGAGAGCATGCCATCCAAAACAACATGCATACACACACACCTCCCTGCCCATGCAAACCACACTCACATACCACCAAAAACAACACACCCTTTGATGACGCGC
>NC_045156.1:17220610-17238110 GCF_900700415.2 Clupea harengus
GGAATATCCCTTACCTACCCCACTCGCACGAGTACTATATTGCTTTTATAAAACAATTTTATAGTCAACCAATTAACATTTAAACACGAAGTTATTGATTAAAAAATGTTTATTTCGCCATTGTTTCTCCGCAACAAAAAAATAGTTCCATTGTCAACGTCTTTTGGAATTATAAGAACTTTGAATTAACGGTTATCGCTTAATTGTATCAACGTGCTATAGAATGTTTCATCGCGGAGTGATTTATTATTAGCTGTGAAAAGTCCGAGTTGGGATGTCCTGGGATATTCCAACTCATGGAACGTCTCTTGTCCAATCAGAAACAGCTAAATAATTCAATAGAACCCAATTGTTTTATAATAGCTAGTAACTGTCAATGATAATTAGCTAATGTTAACTAGTTATTCGAATATATTAGCCAACGTTAAGTTAACTTCAAAGGGGCAGTCGAGTGTATAGGTTGTGTCAGCTTGGATAACTAGCTAGTCATTTTCGATTGAAACCTCCCGTTTGGCTTGGCAAATGAGTTCCAAAACTTTTACCTAGCTAACGTTGGCTAACTATGAGGTAGCATAGCTAAGTTATACTAGCTATCGATAACTAGCTAGTAAAACACATTGCAGAGTGGACTATAGGACAGGCCACGCATGACATTAATCAAGAAAAAATAAATGAATATGTGATTGGTTTACATATACTTGTCTATTTATGCAATTGTTATTATCATTGGCACTACTATCAACTCTCAAACTATCCGTCTAGCTAAATACTGTATGTTGGTTATCAGATTGCACAGCAATTCATATGGAGGATATGTGGTTGATTTAACTAAGGCCAGGTAGGCATAGTAGTTGTATTGTGTTATCAGATCATTTGAATCTTCAAAATCTAGACTTGATATTCTCTTATATTTTAATGATAATACTGTTAATTAAGTATTGCCTTAAAATTATTATTTACATTGAATTCATTGGAATTCAGCTGTAGGCATAGGAGATCTGTATCTTAGAGACTAATTGCATCCACAGTTTAAGTACTGCAAGCTTGACTATTATGCAGTTGTAGACACAACACAAGGGGTCCCCGGGCCTGAGAAGGGATGGAAAGGAGTTTAATGTGACTATAAGATGGACTTAATTTTTAGTTTAATGTGACTAAAACTAGACTAAAATGTTCTGAGTTTTCGTCGACGAAAACTAGACTAAAACTAAGCAGGATAAAAATGACTAAAAGTGACTAAAACTAATATGCATTTTCGTCTAAAGACTTAAGACTAAGACTAAATCTAAAATAGCTGCCAAAATTAACACTGGTGTGGGAGGTTCATCTCTGGTTGTGTGAGTGTAGGGTTCCTCTGGTGTCCTCTCTGTTTGCTCCTTGGGCAGAGCGGTGCCGTTCTGTTCTGTTCTGATCTGATCTCAGAGCTGTTCTGTTCTGATCTCAGAGCTGTTCTGTTCTGTTCTGCATGTTCTGTTCTGTTCTGATCTCAGAGCTGTTCTGTTCTGTTCTGATCTCAGAGCGGTTCTGTTTGGTTCTGATCTGCTGGTGACTCATAGCCTCCCTCTCTGCAGCCACATCAGTCCCCTGAGAAGCTCAAGAGTGGAGGGCTGTGTATAGCCATAACACACACACACACACACACACACACACACACACACACACAGACGAAGAGAAGGGAGGGAAGGGAGGAAGGCAAAGTGTGTGTGTGTGCTCTCTGCTCCCATCTTTGGTGCCTTTCAGTGAATCTGAGCTGTGTGTGTGTGAGAGAATATGAGCGTCATGTTCCTGTAATGAGTCATGTTTCCGCCGGCCTGATGCTGCCTTTGTGCAGTGGTGGGGTTAGGGTTAGCCCCCCACACACACACCACACACACACACCCCACACACACCCCACACACACCACACACACACACCACACACACACCACAAACGCCTGGCTGCTGTGGCGACATGGATGGGGCCAGCAGGCTCATAATGGAATTAAGGAAAGTGTTGAAGTGTGTGTGTGTGTGTGTGTGTGTGTGTGTGTGTGTGTGTGTGTGTGTGTGTGTGTGTGTGTGTGTGTGTGTGTGTGTGTGTGTGTGTGTGTGTGTGTGTGTGTGTGTGTGTGTGCGCGCTCAAAATCAATGGGGCTTCAGAGTGACTGGGCCCTGAGTGCCTGACACATGGATTGCGATGTCGGCCTCGCTGAGTCACACACACCACCCGTCTCTCTTGTACATGGGACATCTGGAATGTCCACACACACACTCATTCTCTCGCACACACACTCATTCTCTCTCGCGCACACACACACTCACGCACACACACACTCACGCACACACACACTCCTTCTCACGCACACACTCACTCCTTCTCACGCACACACTCACACACACACACATATTGTCTCATACTTCAGCCCTTAGATTTCCACTTAGTCCAGAGACTGGAGAGCAGAATTCTGGAAACCTCCATACTGTGTCAGAGAGTTCTGGTTTTCGGGGGGACCTCCACACTGTGTCAAAGTTACAGTTCCACACCACACCTGACTGACTGGAGGCCTAAGGGAACCTTACACACCCATTCAAAGTTACAGGGGAACTCCATTCCAGATTCCTGTCTGTGTCCGCCCTCAGAGGTGACCCCCTGCTCTCAGAGGTGACCCCTGATCTGTGTCCGCTCTCAGAGGTGACCCCCGCTCTCAGAGGTGACCCCCCCCCCCCGCTCTCAGATGTGACCCCCCCCGCTCTCAGAGGTGACCCCCTGGTCTGTGTCCGCCCTCAGAAGTGACCCCCCTGGTCTCAGAGGTGACCCCCCTGGTCTGTGCAGTTGCCATGCTTGAGTTACACCTGTGCTGGAGGTGAGCAGAAAGGGCATTACCTGCAATACCTGCCGGTACAAACATGTCCTACTACATATGACAGACAACACATACGTGTGACTGTAACACCATATTTAGATGGATTGAATATTTAACCCTTTTTATATTTAACCCTTTCAGTCTGTCCCTAACCCTGAGCCTTTCAGGCTCCTAGGTCAGTTTGGCCCTGAAAAATGTATGAAAAACACACACGAAAGAAAGATGCGTTGGTATTACAGCATTTCCCTTGTGGATTTCTGCTTGCTCTGACATGCTCTGTCTCTCTGTGAATGAGAGGCTTGGAACTGACTGTGCTGCTTGGCCACCTGCACCTTCCTCTACCTCCCCCGCACTGGGACCTGCTGCTGCCGCTACTGCTACTACTGCTACTACTATTACTGCTACTACTACTACTACTGTTACTACTGTTGCTGCTGCTACTGCTGCTGCTGCTGCTGCTGCTACTACTGCTACTGTTACTACTGCTACTACTGCTACTACTGTTACTACTGTTACTACTGCTGCTACTACTGCTGCTGCTACTACTGCTGCTGCTACTACTACTACTACTGTTACTACTGTTGCTGCTGCTGCTGCTACTGCTACTACTACTGCTGCTCCTGCTGCTGTTACTACTGCTGCTGCTGTTGCTGAATCTACTGCTGTGGCTGCTGAATCTACTGCTAAATTCCTGAATCTACTCTGCATTTAGTCTCACTGTTCACTGCAATTGTAATTTTACATCAAATGAACTGAGGCATGTCATTATTGAGGCAATGCATTTATTAATTGACATTTCATGCTAAATATAATATTGGCCAAGTTACCTGTGCTGCTCTGCATCTCTTCCTCATCCTCACGTCATATTCTCTTCAAATATTTTATAGATTTTGAATCTGAGTAAATGCATGAAAAATCAGCCTGTGTGTCTTACCTTAGCTAAAATCAATCTGTGTCTTTCTATCTGCCTTAGCCTGAAGAGAAACCACATTATAATATCTTCTATTCAGCCAGGACAGCTTTACTGCATGTTGCGCAATGGGCAAGTTATGTGAAAACACTCTTGAGTCTTGTAGTTACCATACCATAAGTCACCATACCATACCATACCATACCATAAGTCTAAGAGTTAGGCGTACGCATTAAGGAGAAAAGGAGTTGTTTTACCTGGTCTGTGCCCATAAGATATCCACTGTCCACGTGTGTACCAGAGAGACACACACACACACTCACACACACACACACACTTTCACGTCTTCTAATGTAATACCAGAGACACACACACACTCTCACGTCTTCTAATGTAATACCAGAGACACACATACACTTTCACGTCTTCTAATGTAATACCAGAGACACACACACACTTTCACGTCTTCTAATGTAATACCAGAGACACACACACACTCTCATGTCTTCTAATGTAATACCAGACACACACACACACACACTCTCACGTCTTCTAATGTAATACCAGAGACACACACACGCTGTCCACGTCTTCTAATGTAATACCAGAGACAGACACACACACACACACTTTTCAAATACCCCACCGTGCCTATTTTCATTGTGCACAAACCCAATCATGCTTTGAAAAGGATTTAGCACCGCATTGGCTAGTGATGCAACGATCAAGTCCCTCAAAACAGAACTGACTGCACCCACATTCTTGTCTGTGCTCCATGGGGAAAGTAAGCATAGAGCCCTGATGGTGTGTGTGTCCTGTGGCCTCCTCTGGGCCTGCTGGTTCTGCTCTCTCCCACACATGTTGATCCACACTTCCTCTACGTAGCCCAGCACAGTGACACTCATCTTTACCTCTCATCCTCTCAGGCCTGTCTGGGCTGCTGTAGATGCTACATAAGCTACATGAGCTGTACATGGCCTGCTGTAGATGCTACATAAGCTACATATGCCTCGTGAGCAGCACCCATCAGCCAGGACTGCGTGCTTTAGAGAGGGCCTTCCCTGAGCTGCAGCCAGAGAAGAGAGGAGGACGCGGCGCTGGAGCAGATTTGCACTTTTATTTTATTTTATTTTACGACCCGCCATAAAGTCTGCCTCTGATGGAGCTGGTCAGAATGCGTCAGGCAGAGGATGAGAGCACTGCGGGAGCAGGCAGCGCTGCAGTGGGGTTCTAAAGGCTCAGGTGTGCTTCTGCAGTGGGGTTCTAAGGGCTCAAGTGTGCTTCTGGGTATTTGTGTGTGTGTGCAGAGTGTCGCTGTGTGTCTGTGTGTGTGTGTGTGTGCGCAGACTGTCGCTGTGTGTGTGTGCGTGTGTGTGCGTGCGTGTGTGTGTGTTGTGTGCAGACCGTGTTGGTGCATGAAGGGGAGTTTGTAGCAGATTGTCCCAGTGTGAAGTGGTGGCCGGATGTGAGGGGGCTTCCAACTGCAGCACTACAAAGGAGTGTGTGTGTGTGTGTGTGTGTGTGTGTCTGCATGCATGCATGCAGGGGAATTTGCTGTGTGTGTCCTGATGCGAGTGAGCGTCCAGCTGCGGCTCCACAGAGCTCCTGCTGCGGGTGCTGCTGTTGTGTGTGTGTGTGTGTGTGTGTTAATGTAAAGAGCTGCTGTTGCGGGTGCTGCTTCCTGTCATGCCACTGTCAGGCAATAACTCACGTCTCCTGAGGTGACTGCACCACCAAATGCTCCTTTCATTCTGGCCATCAGGATCAGCTTGAAGACACACAACCTTAGCTGATGTGCTTAATTGCTGCTTTTAATGCGTGTGTGTGTGTGTGTGTGTGTGTGTGTGTGTGTGTGTGTGTGTGTGTGAGAGGGATGTTCTCCCTCTAACTGTGCTATAGTCGTGTGCACAGTGCAACTCTGCTCCCAAATGCTAGTGTCACTGCACATCCAGCCTCGCAGTCGGGCACACGTGAAGAAAGAGAAGGGTATGGGGGATGTGTGAGGAGAGTACCTCTGTGCTGGAGCCAGAGAAACAAGGACAACTGAATTGCATAGTGTGTGTGTGTGTGTGTGTGTGTGTGTGTGTGTGTGTGTGTGTGTGTGTGTGTGTGTGTGTGTGTGTGTGAGAGAGAGGGAGAGGGAGAGGGAGATGAATAGGCCTAAAAATGTATGTGAAAGTATGGAAAACATGTGTTGAGCATGCCCTGTCTGTGGGTATGTGAGTGTGTGTGTGTGTTGTGTTGAGCATGCCCTCTCAGCAGACCTCGTGTGTAGGACACGGGGCCATTCACATCAGCACGCTGGCCTTAGCCTCTTCAAAGGCCGTCTGCATTCACTTGGGTCCAGAATGTATCCCATGTTTACCAGTCTGAGACAGACACACACACACACACACACACACACACTCCACTGTCTAGTTGTGGTTGGCGGAGTCCATCAGTCATGAAGGGGCTCTGTCCTGTGTGCTCAGGTCAATAAGGTCGTGGTCCTCTGCTGTGGTGTGTATTGATTTTGCCCTCGCCTGAGTGAGCTAATTACATCCTCCCATAACACTGTGTGTGTGTGTGTGTGTGTGTGTGTGTGTGTGTGTGTGTGTGTGTGTGTGTGTGTGTGTGTGTGTGTGTGTGTGTGTGTGTGTGTGTGTGTGTGTGTGTGTGTGTGTGTGTGTGTTAAAGTTCTGGCTAGGGGTATGGTTAGAGAAGATTGTTTGTATGAAGTGAGTTGTAGTTGCTGAGTCTGAAATCTGAGAGGATATGCTGGGTGAGGCTTCGGGATGGTGTTAGGCTTGAAGGTCAGGTTGAGGTGAGTGTTAGATTGAACATCATGGACATATTTATTGAAAGACAAATTGAGGTCAGATGGAGGTCAAAGGGCCATTGGAAGTCAGATGGAGTTCAAAGGGCCATTGTTTGTTTGTATTTCTGCTGACCTTGTAACTTAAATTCTGCCCTATGAAGTGTAAGTGTGTGACTGTGTGTGTGTGTGTGGCCTGCAGGATGACTGGAGAGAAAGTAAGAGCTGCCTGTTTGAAGCCCAGTGTCTCTGCCGCAGCATTAGAGATGCTTCATGAAGAGTTACTCTGAACAGAACTAACCCCCATCTGATCATTCACAATAATCATGGCTCTTCACTGTTTAATGGTGCACTGCATGATTGCACTGCTGTGTTGATGTTGTGTGTGTGTGTGTGTGTGTGTGTGTGTGTGTGTGTGTGTGTGTGTGTGTGTGTGTGTGTGTGCGCGTGCGCGTGTGTGTGTGCGCGTGTGTGTGTGCGTGTGTGCGCGCTGTGTTCTACCCGGATTTAGGTGTTAGTGTGTTGCATCTCCCTCCTTTGGCAAGGTGTGTGTGTGTGTGTGTGTCTTCTCCTCTTGTGTAGCAGACATACAAATCCAGGATAATGAGCGCAGCCACTTCACATGGGGCTCAGGAAGGGGGGGTGCTACAGTCTCTCATCACGAGAAGAGGTGTAGGGCCAATGATTTTCCGTTTAAAAAAAATGCATTTTCCGTTTCACATTTGGTGAATTCCGTTTTTTTTTCAGTTTCAGCTCATTTTGTTCACCCTGAGGTAGATTGATGGCTTAAAATGAGTGAATAATATGTGCCCTTAGATTGTTGTTTGCCAGCCATCAACAGAACAGAAGACTAAACATTTTTTGTTTTAAATGCGATTGGGAAGACGAGCGCGTGAATGTGACTGAATGTGGCTTCAGCGGAGATCTGTGGGTCAACCGTTGAAAAGGGGGGCGTGGCCGGAGCAGAGTTCAGCGCAGACGTGACATTTTCTCAGTGGTTTTGTTCTTTAATTAATGTTTGTTCATCGTTGCAATCGTTGTTGTGTTTATTTGAAAGAAATATAGCCTTGCAGCCCAAAATACAGGGGAATTTGGGTGATTTGTATGAACAAAATGATGTTTCCGTTTCAAAGGTGCAATTCCGTTTCAAAGTGTTCATTCCGCGAATTCCGTCCGTTTTCCGTTATCGCGGAAAATCATTGGCCCTAGAGGTGGAGGAGGGAGGAGGAGGGGGGGGAGCTGCAGGAGGGCCACACTATAGCTGGTTGGCACTGGTGTGTGTGTGTGTGTGTGCTGTAGGTAACGTCTGTGCTCTGATGGGTGTGTGTGTGCGTGCTGTAGGTGACGTCTGTGCTCTGATGTGTGTGTGTGTGTGTGTGCTGTAGGTGAGGTCTGTGCTCTGACGGGCAGGTGTGTGTGTGTGTGTGTGTGTGTGTGTGTGTGTGTGTGTGTGTGTGTGTGTGCTGTAGGTGAGGTCTGTGCTCTGATGGGCAGGTGTGGTGTGTGTGTGTGTGTGTGTGTGTGTGTGTGTGTGTTGTAGGTGAGGCCTCCCCTCCCATGAGGTTAACCCTCACCCTGGCCTCATTAGTGCTGCTCCTGCTCCTGCTGACTGGCATGTTCCTGAGCGATTAGCATCTGTGCTAATGTGCTAATGTCTGCTGCCTTTCCTCTTTACCCCCCCCCCCCCTCCTTTTATCTTCTCTTCCTCTCCCCTCCTCTTTATCTCCTCCTCCTCTCCTCCTCTCCTCTTCTTTATCTCCTCTCCCCACGTGAGAATCTACTCCAGAAGAGAGTGTGTGTGTGTGTGTGTGGTGTGTGTGTGTGTGTGTGTGTGTGTGTGTGTGTGTGTGTGTGTGTGTGTGTGTGTGTGTGTGTGTGTGTGATTGCTCAACAGCAGCATAGATCGCAAACCCTTGCCCAGCGAATGAGAGATTAGAGCCCTAACACTGATGATTAGAATGATCTAATCAGGAGCACATGAGCACACACACACAGCACACAGTACAGGTCATGATTAATGAAACACTATTTAAATTTGAGCTGACAGTTTTCATTTGTTGTGTGCAATAAGTTCCCCAGATGAAGGCGAAACATTTGTATCCTCTGTCCATTTATTAAATTCAGTCTAAAGCGCTGAAAGACTAAAACGTGACGAGATTACTTTGAAAATGTTTGATAAGCAGCTAGATACGTAAACAAATGGCGTGGTTGAAATGACAGATTATAGGGCCCTCGATATTATCTATAATTTATAATCTTTGTTTGCCAGCTATGGCAGCAGTCTACAGAACAAGTGACCAGCTGAGAGAGTGAGTGACGTCACAACAGGTGAACAGCTGAGAGAGTGAGTGACGTCACGACAGGTGAACAGCTGAGAGAGTGACGTCACAACAGGTGAACAGCTGAGAGAGTGAGTAACGTCACAACAGGTGAACAGCTGAGAGAGTGAGTGACGTCACGACAGGTGAACAGCTGAGAGAGTGAGTAACGTCACAACAGGTGAACAGCTGAGAGAGTGAGTAACGTCACAACAGGTGAACAGCTGAGAGAGTGACGTCACGACAGGTGAACAGCTGAGAGAGTGAGTGACGTCACAACAGGTGAACAGCTGAGAGTGACGTCACGACAGGTGAACAGCTGAGAGAGTGACGTCACGACAGGTGAACAGCTGAGAGAGTGACGTCACAACAGGTGAACAGCTGAGAGAGTGACGTCACGACAGGTGAACAGCTGAGAGAGTGAGTAACGTCACAACAGGTGAACAGCTGAGAGAGTGAGTGACGTCACAACAGGTGAACAGCTGAGAGAGTGAGTGACGTCACAACAGGTGAACAGCTGAGAGAGTGACGTCACGACAGGTTAACGTTCCACCGTTCATTTCGATGGGGAAAAGGAGGGTTGAAACTGGACAATAACAAAGGAGCCACAGGGGGCACTGCACACGATCAGGACGAATATGACGGAGTTGGAACAGGAGCGCTAGGGGCAGAAGCAGGGCCAATAAAACGTGTGGAGTAAAGAATAATAATATATCAATAAATTAATAAAACTTGAGAAGAGCAGTAGTATGATTGCTCACACAGCATTGTTTACACACACACACACACACACACACACACACACACACACACACACACACAGCATTGCTTTGCAATCACACTAATGAGAGCTCCGTCAGGCCCGTAGACCTTCCACTCTACTCCTCGCAGACTAGTCGTGGCGTGGCCATCGATCGGCCGGTAAGCGCCACATTAACCGCCATTGATTGAGCCGAGCGTGTGTATGTGTGTTCACGAGCTGTTAGGCCCCAGAGCTGTGCGAAGGATGTGTGAGCTGCACAGGAAGTGAGTCAGTGAGCTACTTCCTGCTGTGGCTTTATCCTGTTAGCACTGTCTGATGCAAATCAGAGATGCGGAGAGGTTAGCCCCCCCCCCCCCCCGAAACACTGCTGAGCGGACCTCACGTTTATCACACGCAGAGATGAATGCATGTTTCACACACGGTCACACACACACGCAGATCTGAATGCATGTTTCACACACACGCAGATCTGAATGCATGTTTCACACACACGCAGAGCTGAATGCATGTTTCACACACACACACACACACACACACACACACACACACACACACACACACAGCAGAGCTGAATGCAGATGGCATGGGAACCACACACACACGCACACACACTTACACACATGTGTGAATGTAGATCTCGTCTTTCTCCAACCTGACAGACTCTGCTTTCCCTCTCCCTCTCTCGTCTCCTCTCTCCTCTCCCTCTCTCGTCTCCTTTCTCCTCTCCCCCTCTCCTCTCCTTTCTCCTCTCCCCCTCTCGTCTCCTCTCCCTCTCTCCTCTCCTTTCTCCTCTCCCCCTCTCGTCTCCTCTCCCTCTCTCCTCTCCTTTCTCTTCTTCCTCTCTCGTCTCCTCTCTCCTCTCCCTCTCTCGTCTCCTTTCTCCTCTCCCTCTCTCGTCTGCTTTCTCCTCTTCCTCTCTTGTAGCTGTCCTGGTTTAGCCCATCATTCAGAGTGTACACACACACACACACACAGGTATGTCCTGGAGCCGCTCTGTTGTCTGTCCTCTGGGGACCTCAGGCTCCCGGGTCCTCACTCCACAGTAGAGTCACTGTGTGAGGACGAGGCCCTCCACCAGCTCCCTCAGGTGTGTTCAGGTGAGCAGGTGAACATGGCTGAGTTTAGGCAGGAGTGTTCAGGTGAACATGGCTGAGTTTAGGCAGGAGTGTTCAGGTGAACACGGCTGAGTTTAGGCAGGAGTGTTCAGGTGAACACGGCTGAGTTTAGGCAGGAGTGTTCAGGTGAACACGGCTGAGTTTAGGCCGGAGTGTTCAGGTAAAGCGTGAGGTTGGAGCTTTGCTGTGCTGCACTGAGACAGTGGCAGTTAGAGCTGATGTTGTGCAGAGTGTGTGTGTTGGTAGCAGTAACTATGTATAGCTGTGTTGATGTGTGTGACTGCATGTTCTCAGGTATCTGTACTTGTGGGTGGTTTGGGTGTGTGTGGTGTGTGTGTGTGTGTGTGTGTGTGTGTGTGTGTGTGTGTGTGTGTGTGTGACTGCATGTTCTCAAGTATCTGTGTCTGTGGGTGGTTTGGGTGTGTGTTGGTATCAGTGGGTGTGTCTACGGGCTTCTTCAGGTAGCCCCGTCTCAGGTGGTGTGTAATGTTATAAGTGCAGCCCTAACCACTGGAGCTGCTGTGTGTGTCTGTGTTTGTGTTTGTGTGTGTGTGTGGGTGTGGACGTGCACGTGCGTGTGTGATCCTTGGGCGTGTTGTGTGTGTGTGTGTGAGTGTGTGTGTGTGTGTGAGGGGGAGTATCGTGGAAAAAACGCTCTGTGGCTCCACACCCAGAGAGTGAAGCTGTTTTGGAAAGTTAGCGGCGTGGAGCAGGACCGTGTGTGTGTGTGTGTGTGTGTTCGCGGGGTTGAGCGGGACGGGGAGGTGTGTGTGTGTGCGTGTGTGTTAGCGGTGTTGAGCGGGACCGGGAGTGTGTGTGTGTGTGTGTGTGTGTGTGTGCAGGCGTGCGTGTGTGTTAGCGGTGTTGAGCGGGACCGGGAGGTATGTGTGTGTGTGGTGTGCAGGCGTGCGTGTGTGTTAGCGGTGTTGAGCGGCAATCATGTAGTGCTGCTGGATCTTCCCACAGTTCTCCCTTGTTGACACACATAGAAGACGAGACACACACTCAGGACACACACTCAGGACATACTCAGGACACACACTCAGGACACACACTCAGGGTGAGGAGACGAGACACACACTCAGGACACACACTCAGGACACACACTCAGGACACACACTCAGGACACACACTCAGGACACACACTCAAGACACACACACTCAGGACACGCACTCAGGACACACACTCAGGACACACACTCAGGGTGAGGAGACGAGACCCACACTCAGGACACACACTCAGGACACACACTCAGGATGAGGACTCCAGGGAGGAGCACAGAGGGTGTCTGCCTTCTCCTGTAATGGTGTGTGTGTGTGTGTGTGTGTGTGTGTGTGTGTGTGTGTGTGTGTGTGTGTGTGTGTGTTTGTGTGCCTTAGCAGCACAGAGCTCTCCACCTGCACCCCAGCCTGTGTGTGTGTGTGTGTGTGTGTGTTAGCTGGCTGGGAGGGCAAACCTAAACCTTCACACACACTGCCCTGTAATACACAGAAGTGCATAGCACTGACCTAGAGGAATGTGGGTCAGAATTTATGGTCAGGTGTGTGTGGGTGTGTGTCTGTCTGTCTGTCTGTCTGTCTGTCTGTCTGTTTGTGTGTCTGTGTGTGTGTCTCTGTGTGTGTGTGTGTGTGATGGAGTTGCAAAAACAAGTCAAAACTGCTGGTCAAATTCCATAGCAGGCGTCAAGCCACCTACTCACTGGAGTTTGACCCCTGGGAGGGATCCCACATCAGTCTGGCTGTGTGTGTGTGTGTGTGTGTGTGTGTGTGTGTGTGTGTGTGTACATGTCGTGTGTGTGTGTGCGTGTGTGAGTGTGTGTTAGGTGGTCCTGGCTGCAGTGCTTGTGTGTGTGTGTGGTGTGTGTGTGTGTGTAAGGTGGTCCTGGCTGCAGTGGTGTGTGTGTGTGTGTGTGTGTGTGTGTGTGTGTGTGTGTGTGTGTGTGTGTGTGTGTGTGTGTGTGTGTGTGTGTGTGTGTGTAAGGTGGTCCTGGCTGTAGTGGTGTGTGTGTGTGTGTGTGTGTGTGTGTGAGGTGGTCCTGGCTGCAGTGGTGTGTGTGTGTAAGGTAAGGTGGTCCTGGCTGCAGTGGTGTGTGTAAGGTAAGGTGGTCCTGGCAGCAGTGGTGTGTGTGTAGTGGGGGAGGGGTAAACTGTAGTCCAGATGAAGCTCTGGGGTTTAATCCCCTAATCCCTGCAGACTGGGCCTCTGGGTACTCTGCTCCTGGGCTGGACTCACTGACCCCAGAGCGCACACACACACACACACACACACACACACACACACACACACACACACACACACACACACACACACACACACACACACACACACGTGCACACAGACACACTCAGACACACACAGAGACACACTTAGACATACACACATTGATTCCCGAAGTTTATGAGTGGTTGACCTAAATGATGACACGTCTTGGGATGTTGTCAGGGAGGCTGTGTGTGTTGTGTGTTTGTTAAGGGGGAACCTCTGGTGTGTGTGTGTGAGTGTGTGTGTGTGTGTGTGTGTGTGTGTGTGTGTGTGTGTGTGTGTGTGTGTGTGTGCGTGCGTGAGTGTGAAAGGTCTGTGTTGTTGTGCGTCACCATCTGTGTGCTGTGCCAAATGATTCACCAGGTTTCACTTCTCCAAACCCCCTGGGGCTCACACACACACACACACACACACACACACACACACACACACACACACACACACACACACACTCACTCTTACACTCTGTTGCATGCTCTCTGTCACTCTCTCTCTCACACACACACACACTCTCTCGCTCTCTCACTCTCTCTCTCACACACACACATACATATACTGCCTCTCTCTCGCTCTCTCTCACTCTCTCACACACACACACACACACCGATGGACACGTATAGGTACTCATTCACATACGTACACACAACACCTCCGGTGCTGATTGACGTCTGGCTGTGGATATTGATGACATCATAGTTGTCATCACATCTGAAGTGACCTCAGCCAGAGCAGTAAGAGAGGGAGAGGCTGAGAAGCAGCCACCTCCTCCTCCCCCTCCTGCTCCTCCTCCTCCTCTCTCCTCTCCTCTCTCTCTCTCCTCCCTCTTCTCTCCTCCCTCCTCCTTTCTCCTCCCTCCTCCTCCATCTCTTCCTCCTCCTCCACCTCCACCTCCTCCTCCCCCTCCTGCTCCTCCTCCTCCTCTCTCCTCTCCTCTCTCTCTCTCCTCCCTCTTCTCTCCTCTCTCCTCCTCTCTCCTCTCTCCTCCTCTCTTCTCCTCTCTCCTCTCTCCTCTCTTCTCTCCTCCTCTCCTCTCTCCTCTCCTCTCTCCTCTCTCCTCCCTTTTCTCTCCTCTCTCCTCCCTCCTCCACCTCCTCCTGCTCCTCCACCTCCACGTCCTCCACCTCCTCTTCCTCCTCCTCCTCCTCATCCACCTCCTCCAACTTTTCGGTACTAGTTTAGCCTTTTTTAGTTTACTGTTGTTAACTTTGCTTTATTGTTTGAATTTACAACTCGTTTATGTTCACCTTTTTGGAGCCAAAATAAATGGATATATTCTTTCAAGTTTTGGAGTATCGAGCGTGCGTAATCCACTACCTGCTGACCAGACCCACGGCCTTAACTGGACCTTGGAGTTGGAAAATTAGAAATCTTAGAAAGGCCGCCACAGCTGATGCTAACGCCCATGTGTCCCATCATGCCCCTCATGTGAAAGAGCCATCCCTCTGCCTCTGTTAGCAACACGCTAATGCTACACGCTAATGCTACCTTAGTGGCTATCAGCTGAATTTCAGGTTGGGTGTGGCACTGAGACCCAAGGGATGCTGAGAAAGCAGTTTGTGTTCTGGTGAAGAGATATGTGGTGTGTGTGTGTGTCTGAGTGTGTGTGTGTGTGTGTGTCTGAGTGTGTGAGTGTGTGTGTGTGTGTGTGTGTGTGTGTGTGTGTGTGTGTGTGTGCGTGCGGTTGGCACGGTCTGCTGATGATTGGGATGAGGTGTAGTTAAACCGGTATATATAGTTAAAAGCTGCGCTCCGGCTGTAAGAGTTAATAGAGGGCTGAGATATGTGGTGTGTTTGTGTTTGTGTGTGTTTGTGTGAGTGTTGGTGTGTGTTTGTGTTTGTGTGTGAGTGTGTTTGTGTGTGCGTGTGTGAGTGTGTGTGTGTGTGTGTGTGTGTGTGTGTGGCTGTAAGAGTTAATAGAGGGCTGAGATATGTGGTGTGAGTGTGTGATGGTGTTTGTGTGTGTGTGTGTGTTTGTGTTGTGTTTGTGTGTGTGAGTGTGTTTGTGTGTGTGTGAGTGTGTTTGTGTGTGTGTGTGAGTGTGTCTGTGTCTGTGTGTGATGGTGTGTGTTTGTGTGTGTGTGATGATGTTGTGTGTGTGTGTGTGTGTGTGTGTGTGTGTGTGTGTGTGTGGCTGTAAGAGTTAATAGAGGGCTGTTGTTGAGAGTGGTTAATGATGTGGCAACATCCTGCTCCGATGGCCTATAAACTATTTAATATGCTGTTCATTATTTCAGAGAGATTGAGTATTGATTAAAAAGCAGAGCGGCTTTTAATTAGAATGTGAGCGGGTCCGTGTGGAGAGCTGGGGCTTTGGGGCAGATGTGAGTGTATAGCATAGAGTGTGTGTGTGTGGAGTGTATAGCATAGAGTATGTGTGTGTGGAGTGTACAGTATAGAGTGTGTGTGTATGGAGTGTACAGTATAGAGTGTGTGTGTGTGTGTGTGTATGGAGTGTATAGAGTGTGTGTGTGTGTGTGCGTGTGTGTATGGAGTGTACATTATAGAGTACAGTGGGTTTTTATTTGGGAAGAGCTGCGTGTTGGGGAGCTGTAATCATGGTCTAAGGCACAGAAAACAGAGGTGTGTGTGTGTGTGTGTGTGTGTGTGTGTGTGTGTGTGTGTGTGTGTGTGTGTGTGTGTGTGTGCCCCCTCATTGTGTTGACTGGCAGGTTAATTATGAGGCAACATGCAGTCGTCCAGTATAGACTAGTGCTTCCGCAAGCAGAGAAGTAAACCCTCCTCTAATTTTGGCAGTGTGTGTGTGTGTTTTTGAGTGTGTGTGTGTGTGTGAGTGCGTGTGTGTGTGTTTCTGTGTGTGCGTCAGTTGAGATTAGTGCAACTTGCCTCCCCCAACTATTTAGATAGACAGCCACCCCTCCCCCACATTTCAACCCCCTTAGATCTCTGCATTTATATGCACACACATTTATATACACCCACACACACACACACACACACACACACACACACACACATTTATACACACACACATTTATACTTACACACACTCACACACACACATTTATATACACACAGATTCATACACACACATTTATATACAATCACACACACACACACACATTTATATACACACACATTCATACACACACACACACACACACACACACACGCAGTGAACAGACTTCACAGTGAACAGTGCAGCCCGGGCTTCAGTGTGTGTGTGTGTGTGTGTGTGTGTGTGTGTGTGTGTGTGAATTTACATGTGAATGTGAAATTGTGTGTGTGAAAGTGTGACTCTGGGTCTATATGTGTAGATGAGTGTGTGTGGGGTTTTGTGGGAGATGTTGTGTTTGTTTGTGGGGAGGTCTGTGTACGTGTTTGGAAGGGTGTGTTTCTGTGTGTGAGTGTACTGAGTGTCTGTGTGTGTGAGTGTACTGAGTGTGTGTGTGTGTGTGTGTGTGTGTGTGTGTGTGTGTGTGTGTGTGCTGAGTGTGTGTGTGTGTGTGTGAGTGTGCTGAGTGTCTGTGTGTGTGTGAGTGTGTGAGTGTGTGTGCACGGCTGCAGCGGGCACTAATGGTCTCTCTCCGTGGTGTGAGCAGCCAAGCGATTGACACGTCCTGAAACTGCAGCTAACAACGGCGATATGAAAGCAGGGGCCTGTGCTGCTAACACACACACACACACACACACACACACACACCTTGCATACATACTCTTTCTTACAAACATACACACACATTTATACACACACACACACACACAACCATTCTCTCTTACACACACACACAATCACACACACACACACACACACACACACACACACACACACCTTGCATACATACTCTTTCTTACAAACATACACACACATTTATACACACACACAACTATTCTCTCTTACACACACACACACACACACACACACACACCTTGCTTACAAACATACACACACATTTATACACACACACACACAACCATTCTCTCTTACACACACACACACACACACACACTCCAGCGACACAAAGCGTTGGATCTGTGCTGCTATTTTGGGCTCTGGGGTGGTTTGTGTGCGGATCAAGTGAGCGCCCGAGGGCCGGAAAAAGTGAGGAATCTCCTTCAGAGCGGCAGGTGAGGGCCCCGCCCGCCAGTGTTTGTGCCGCGGCGTCTCCCGGGGCAACGGGGCTCCTCCGCGCCGTAACAGGGCTGTTGATACGGAAGGTATGGCCGGGGTTTCGGCTGCAGCGCCGTGCCAAGGCCCGGTTACTAGGTTACATCACTGTTGTTGTTATTGTGCCGGGCCTGGTGCCAGATCTTCAGGCACTGCGTGGGGATCGCACCGCGGTTCCCTCCTAAGCCAGCCAAGTGTCTCTCTCTCTCTCACTCACACACACACACACACACACACACACACACCAACACCATACTGCGCCAGGGGAATCTTCCCCATTATGTTGCGAGCTCCAACACATACACGCCCTCTGGATGCACATGGACACACTCCCACATAAACACAGACCCACAGATGCTACACTGTCCT
>NC_045156.1:17243110-17250610 GCF_900700415.2 Clupea harengus
GGTCTGGTCTCAGTCATGATATCTTCTGGTCTGGTCTGATAATCATGATATCTGCTGGTCTGATGTCATAATGGGGTCAGCAGGGTGTTGTCTTGGTGACGGATGATGCCTTGTCTGGCAGAGTTTTGGCATTTTACTGTGAGATTTGCGTTGTGTTTTGGCCCCTGCTGCAGGGGTGCTATGAGATTGCATTGTGTGTGTGTGTGTGTGTGTGTGTGTGTTTGTATTAACAGTGGCATTCTTTCTGTTCCTCTCTCGCAGGTCTAAGACTAGTTAGACCGTTGCCGTAGCAGCTCGTCATCTGAGGGAGTCGTCTCTCACCCCCCCCCCCCCCTCCTCCAGCCGTCGCCATGACGTCGGAACTGGAGAGCAGTCTGACGTCGATGGACTGGCTGCCGCAGCTGAGCATGCGGGCGGCCATCCAGAAGGCGGACGCGCAGAGCGCCCACGTGGCGGGCGTGGCCAAGAAGAGCGCGGGGGGCATGCTGGACCCCCACACCACGCTGGACCAGGACGAGGCCCAGCAGCACAAGGACGGCAAGCCCCCCTACAGCTACGCCTCGCTCATCACCTTCGCCATCAACAGCTCGCCCAAGAAGAAGATGACCCTCAGCGAGATCTACCAGTGGATCTGCGACAACTTCCCCTACTACAGAGAGGCCGGCAGCGGCTGGAAGGTGAGTGTGTGTGTGTGTGTGTGTGTGTGTGTGTGTGTGTGTGTGTGTGTGTGTGTGTGTGTGTGTGTGTGTGTGTGTGTGTGTGAGATGCTCAGCGAGATGTGCGTACACCCAAGCAGTGGTGGAGTGTGTGTGTGTGTGTGTGTGATGCTCAGCGAGCGCACACCCAAGCAGTGGTGGAGTGTGTGTGTGTGTGTGTGTGTGTGAGATGCTCAGTGAGCGCACACCCAAGCAGTGGTGGAGTGTGTGTGTGTGTGTGTGTGAGATCTATTTGATGGACTGAGCTGTCAGTGTCCTCACATGAAGTATCTGTGGTTCCGGCGGCAGCCACAAAAAGCCTCGCTGATTGACTCCGTGCTGAATGCTGATACACACACACACACACACACACCCCCCCCACTGGTAGGTACCCTTCAACAGACAACACACACACCATCCCCAACCAGTGCCAGAGTACCAATAGGGCCAATGATTTTCCGCGATAACGGAAAACGGACGGAATTCGCGGAATGAACACTTTGAAACGGAATTGCACCTTTGAAACGGAAACATCATTTTGTTCATACAAATCGCCCAAATTCCCCTGTATTTTGGGCTGCAAGGCTATATTTCTTTCAAATAAACACAACAACGATTGCAACGATGAACAAACATTAATTAAAGAACAAAACCACTGAGAAAATGTCACGTCTGCGCTGAACTCTGCTCCGGCCACGCCCCCCTTTTCAACGGTTGACCCACAGATCTCCGCTAAAGCCACATTCAGTCACATTCACGCGCTCGTCTTCCCAATCGCATTTACAACAAAAAATGTTTAGTCTTCTGTTCTGTTGATGGCTGGCAAACAACAATCTAAGAAGGGCACATATTATTCACTCATTTTAAGCCATCAATCTACCTCAGGGTGAACAGAATGAGCTGATACGGAAAAAAAACGGAATTCACCAAATGTGAAACGGAAAATGCATTTTTTTGAAACGGAAAATCATTGGCCCTATACCAAGTACCAGAATTTAACATAAATTAACTCCCCAACACACTTTTATGCTGTTGTTTCTGACAAGAATTGGTGTGTGTGTGTGTGTGTGTGTGGGCTGCAGACTCATTCATATCAACTGTTGTACTTGATGTGGTCAGAGATGGTCAGCCTCATGCTCTGTGTTGAGGTGGGGAGGCATCAGATGGTGTGTGTGTGTGTGTGTGTGTGTGTGTGTGTGTGTGTGTGTGTGTGTGTGTGTGTGAGTGTGTGTGGGGGTGTGCGTGCTTGTGTGTGTGCGTGTGTGCGTGTGTTTTTGTGTGTGTGTGTGTGTGTGTGTGTGTGTGTGTGTGTGTGTGTATGCTTCAGCCCCATACAAACACTTCTCACAGCTATGGTTATAATAACTTTTCAAATGTCTTCCAGGTAAATTGCTTTCAAATGTTTTCAGAAGCAGAATTACTGTTTTAACCCCTTCTTTATTTCTGGTCTTAGCCTCCCTCTTTCTTTATACTCCCTCTCTTCATCCCTCTATCTTAATCTCTCACTCTCTCACTCTCTTTCACCCCATCTACCTTCATCTCTCCATCCCTCCATCCCTCCCTCTCTCTCTCTCTGTCTCTCTCTCCCTTCATCCCTCCCTCCCTCTCTCCCTCCCTCCCTCAGTGTTGACTGACTGCTCTCTCTGTCTTTTTAATCTCTATATGAACTCTTTGGCCAAAGCGACTGGTTGAAAGTTTCAGGCAAGGTGTATTTCTTTCCAATAGTTTTCATGACATCATCATCTGTATGTATTAGTATAGAGCAGAGTAACACAACGCACACACACACACACACACACACACAGAGCAGAGTAACACAACGTGCCATTAGTTCATTCACTTCTAGATCGAGCTAATTGACAAATTCATGAGCTCCTGTGCTGTATTGTTATATGTTAGCTGTATCCTCAACACACACACACACACACACACACACACACACACACACACAAAAGAGGAGAAGAGAGGAGAGCATGATGAGGTTATAAAGAGGAGAGGAGAGGAGGTTATATCAGGTGTTTCTCAAAGTCAAGGGTGCTTCCTTGGTAGGATAGGTCCTTCTGAGTCCTTTGAAGTCGGGTCCTTCAGAGGTCAAGAGGTCAGAGGTCAAGTCCTTCAGAGGCTGGACAAGACTGTCAGTGTGTGCGTCATAGAAAAGGGTCCCGCCTTCAAACTCCACGTTACTTATTTAATAGGCTCTGGTCCGTGTGCATAGGAGTGTGTGTGTGTGTGTGTGTGTGTGTGTGTGTGTGTGTGAGTGTGTGTGTGTGTGTGTGTGCATAGGAGTGGGTGTGTGTGTGTGTGTGTGTGTGTGTGTGTGTGTGTGTGTGTGTGTGTGTGCATAGGAGTGGGTGTGTGGTGTGTGTGTGTGGTGTGTGTGTGTGTGTGTGTGTGTGTGTGGTCCGTGTGCATAGGAGTGGGTGTGTGTGTGTGTGGTCCGTGTGCATATGAGTGGGTGCTTTATGAGCACAGGGGAAACTCCAACTCATCCTTGGGACTTCTCTGAACAAAAAACTCAGCCCTTGGTAGAATTTGAAGGATCCTGAACATCGGAACATCAGAACAGTCCTTTGGCAGGATTGGATGACGTAGCATCCATGAAACAGCCGTCAAGGAGAGGGGAGGAGGAGGAGGGGAGGAGAGGAGAGGAGAGGAGACGGTGGCTGGTTCATCTGTGTGGTGTGTGTGTGTGTCTGTGTTGCTGAGGTGAATGTAGGTCGGCAAGTTGCCGAGGCTGTGTGGTTTCCCCGGAGACGGGGGTAGGAGGAGTTTAGGACCCTGCGCACGTACGCGTCTGCTCCGTATGATAATGCACGGGCCTCGTACGTGTGTGTGTGTGTGTGTGTGTGTGTGTGTGTGTGTGTGTGTGTGTGTGTGTGTGTGTGTGTGTGTGTGTGTGTGTGTGTGTGTGTGTGTGTAATAATGCGCTGCTGCTGTTTTCGAGAGATGAGCCCAGGCTAATCCGCGCGGCCCACAACAACTCATTTAATCATCTCAATAGAACCTCATCAGCCCGCGCTTTAAGAAATATCAATAAGTGCTGTCAATAAGAAAAGATCATTCAAGGTCAAAAAATATGAGCACGGAGGCAGGCGGGGGGGTGTGTGGGGGGCAGCGCTCCGTAAGCATACAATTATACCGGCTGGATTGAGCTTTATTGCGTCCTCTTCAGCTCTCTAAAGCCACTGATGAGACTCAGCCTTCTAAAGGGACCAAAATACATTTGAATGGGAGCCTGCAGTCACAGAGGCCTGTGTGTGTGTGTGTGTGTGTGTGTGTGTGTGTGTGTGTGTGTGTGTGTGTGTGTGTGTGCTCACTGCACATTGCGCTGAGAAGTCTGATTGCATGATGCGACAGAAAGAGCACTCATTTTTATGAACAGAACCAGAACAGAGACAGAGAGGAACGTGCTTGATGCAGGGTCTTGAGTGAATGAGACTCAGGCCTGCTGGTTTGATGGTCTGCGAGCCGGACGTACGTAGGTGTCTGAACCCATCTCTGCTCTGAGAGCTTGCTGCAGGAGACCTGCTTGGTGATCTGCTTGGCTGCTCTGAGATCTTACTGCAGGAGATCTGCTGGACTGAGAGCTGAGAGCTTGGTGCAGGAGATCTGCCTGGTTCTGGAGACCTGCTGGACTGAGATCTGCCCGGTTCTGGAGACCTGCTGGACTGAGAGCATTAACTGTATGGACATCAGAGGATTAGGAGGGGGCGCGGCCTAGGCCAAAGCTCTTGTTATCCGTAGAGATTTCAAATCTCTGTTTACAAAACAGCCCATAATCCCACCGCAAGCAGCAGTAATCTGATCAGACTCACTGCAGACACACACGTGAGGCCACGGCAGATGGCTGGGTGCACACACACACTACGCCATGCAAGACACACTTCACACACTACACACCACACACACACACTACGCCATGCAAGACACACTTCACACACTACACACACACACACACACACTACGCCATGCAAGACACTTCACTTCACACTACACACACACCACACACACACACTACGCCATGCAAGACACACTTCACACACTACACACAACACACACACTACGCCATGCAAGACACACTTCACACACTACACACACACCACACACACACACTACGCCATGCAAGACACACTTCACACACTACACACACACACACACACTACGCCATGCAAGACACACTTCACACACTACACACACACCACACACACACACTACGCCATGCAAGACACACTTCACACACTACACACACACCACACACACACACTACGCCATGCAAGACACACTTCACACACTACACACACACCACACACACACTACGCCATGCAAGACACACTTCACACACTACACACACACCACACACACACACTACGCCATGCAAGACACACTTCACACACTACACACACACCACACACACACTACGCTATGCAAGACACACTTCACACACTACACACACACCACACACACACACTACGCCATGCAAGACACACTTCACACACTACACACACACACCACACACACACTACGCCATGCAAGACACACTTCACACACTACACACACACACACACACACACACTACGCCATGCAAGACACACTTCACACACTACACACACACCACACACACACACTACGCCATGCAAGACACACTTCACACACTACACACACCACACACACACACTACGCCATGCAAGACACACTTCACACACTACAACACACACCACACACACACACTACGCATGCAAGACACACTTCACACACTACACACACACACACACACTACGCCATGCAAGACACACTTCACACACTACACACCACACACACACACTACGCCATGCAAGACACACTTCACACACTACACACACACCACACACACACACTACGCCATGCAAGACACACTTCACACACTACACACACACCACACACACACACTACGCCATGCAAGACACACTTCACACACTACACACACACCACACACACACACTACGCCATGCAAGACACACTTCACACACTACACACTACACACACACACTACGCCATGCAAGACACACTTCACACACTACACACACACCACACACACACACTACGCCATGCAAGACACACTTCACACACTACACACACACCACACACACACACTACGCCATGCAAGACACACTTCACACACTAACACACACCACACACACACACTACGCCATGCAAGACACACTTCACACACTACACACACACCACACACAACACACTACGCCATGCAAGACACACTTCACACACTACACACACACCAACACACACTACGCCATGCAAGACACACTTCACACACTAACACACACAACACACACACTAGCCATGCAAGACACACTTCACACACTACACACACACCACACACACACACACTACGCTATGCAAGACACACTTCACACACTACACACAACACCACACACACTACGCCATGCAAGACACACTTCACACACTACACACACACCACACACACACACTACGCCATGCAAGACACACTTCACACACTACACACACACCACACACACACACTACGCCATGCAAGACACACTTCACACGCTACACACACACACACACACACACTACGCCATGCAAGACACACTTCACACGCTACACACACACCACACACACACACTACGCCATGCAAGACACACTTCACACACTACACACACACACCACACGCTACACACACACCACACACACACACTACGCCATGCAAGACACACTTCACACACTACACACACTACACACACACCACACACTACATACACACACACACTACATCATGCAAGACACACCACACACACACTCTGGTACACAGGGGTAACCACATGTACCGCAAATGTAACCACACTCTTGTAACCTTACTACAACCTGAAGCGCAACGTGTGTGTGTGTGGTCGTGTGTGTGTGTGTGGTCATGTGTGTGTCTGTGTGTGTTCATCTACACACATCCTGTCTAGGGCCAATGATTTTCCGTTAAAAAAAAATGCATTTTCCGTTTCACATTTGGTGAATTCCGTTTTTTTTTTTCGTTTTTCAGCTCATTTTGTTCACCCTGAGGTAGATTGATGGCTTAAAATGAGTGAATAATATGTGCCCTTCTTAGATTGTTGTTTGCCAGTCATCAACAGAACAGAAGACTAAACATTTTTTGTTTTAAATGCGATTGGGAAGACGAGCGCGTGAATGTGACTGAATGTGGCTTTAGCGGAGATCTGTGGGTCAACCGTTGAAAAGGGGGGCGTGGCCGGAGCAGAGTTCAGCGCAGACGTGACATTTTCTCAGTGGTTTTTTTCTTTAATTAATGTTTGTTCATCATTGCAATCGTTGTTGTGTTTATTTGAAAGAAATATAGCCTTGCAGCCCAAAATACAGGGGAATTTGGGCGATTTGTATGAACAAAATGATGTTTCCGTTTCAAAGGTGCAATTCCGTTTCAGTGTTCATTCCGCGAATTCCGTCCGTTTTCCGTTATCGCGGAAAATCATTGGCCCTACCTGTCACCTTCTTCCACTCTGGTCCTGTCAGTGTTGTGTTCCACCTGTTGACAGAGGTGGAGAGAGTGTGTGTGTCCTGAGTGTGTCATGAGTGTGTGTCCTGAGAGTGTGTCCTGAGAGTGTGTCCTGAGTGTTTGTGTCATGAGTGTGTGTCATGAGTGTGTGTCATGAGTGTGTGTCCTGAGTGTGTGTCCTGAGTGTGTGTGTGTCCTCAGTGTGTGAGCCATGAGGCACCCAACAGCCCAACAGCAGGCCAGCCCCCAGACTTGGTGATGTGTGGTGTGTGTGTGTGTGTGTAG
>NC_045156.1:17275610-17278110 GCF_900700415.2 Clupea harengus
TGTCTGTCTGTCTGTCTATCCCCCTGTCTGTCTGTTCATCTATGTGTCTGTCTGTCTGTGTATTTATCTCTATCTGACTGCCTGCCTGTCTTTGTGTGTGTGTGTGTGTGTGTGTGTGTGTGTGTGTGTGTGTGTGTGTGTGTGTGTGTGTGTGTGTGTGTGTGTGTGTGTGTGTGTTTGTTTGTGTGTGTGTGTGTGTTTTTTAGAGTGTGTGTGTGTGTGTGGTGTGTGTGTGTGTGTGTGTGTGTGTGTTTTTTAGAGTGTGTGTGTATTTTTTAGAGTGTGTGTGTGTGTGTGTGTGGTGTTCATGTTTAACGGGTCAGAGGCTCAGACGTGTCTTATAGCCGAGGTACTGAGAGCCTCTCATGCAGCGCTGATTGTTTATGTGTCATTTAACTCAACTCCATACCTCTCTCTGTTCTGTGTGTGTGTGTGTGTGTGTGTGTGTGTGTGTGTGTGTAGGGTTCCTACTGGGCCATAGACACAAACCCAAAGGAGGATGCCCTCCCTACACGGCCCAAGAAGAGGCCACGGTCCGGAGAGAGGGTAGGTGTGCCTATGCTGTTTACACACACACACACACACACACACACACACACACACACACACACACACACACACACACACACACAGTTTACATGTAAAATACTACTGGTGTACACACACACACACACACACACACACACACAGTTTACATGTAAAATACTACTGGTGTACACACACACACACACACACACACACACACACCACACACACACACAGTTTACATGTAAAATACTACTGGTGTACACACACACACACACACACACACACACACACACACACACACACACACACACACAGTTTACATGTAAAATACTACTGGTGTACACACACACACAGTTTGAATGTAAAATACTACTGGTGTACACACACACAAACACAGTTTGAATGTAAAATACTACTGGTGTACACACACACACACACACACACACACACACACACACACACACACACACACACACACACACACATTTTACATGTAAAATACTACTGGTGTACACTAGGGGTGGGCGATATGACCAAAATCTTCTATCACGGTATTTGTAATTTTATATCACGGTTACGGTATATATCACGGTTTATTATATGTAGGGTGACCAGATTTGTGTTTTTGAAAAAGAGGACACTTCGGCGGTGGCGAAATGTGTCCACAGACATTTATTTATTGACCCTTAAGAACACTAAGGTGCAGAAACAATACTGCCTCAATAGGCTATTGGCCTAAGCAATAGTGGCCAGTATCCATTGAATCTTTAAATAGTAAAATAAAAGCAAAGTGTGTGTAAAAAAGAAAAAGGAAAAATCTTTCTGTGGCATTTAGTCCAGTGCTTATGTTTCAGTGGTTCTTTAATGTACTTTCAGAAGATAACTCAAGTATTAAAACTTTCTTTTCAATGTGTGTCCATATGTTAACGCAATAATGATGAGATATTTTCTTTATATGGCCACATATTAAAATAAAAAAATTAAGAAGTTGGCCATTACACATAGACATAGACGCACCTTTGACCGCCTCAGCCCGTTGCTGCGACGTGCTAACGTGATGACGAGGTGATGACTGGTCTGTAAACAGACGCAAGTAAATGATGGAGCTGCAGTTTTTCTGGATAAAAAGCACTATAGATAGCGTTTATATTTCTCAACCGATTTCACTAAATCGTTTTTATATTCAAGGGTTTATGATCTACGTGGAGTACCAAAAAAAGTTTTGTCTCCATATTACTTGGAATCTCGTTGGTTTGGCCGTAATCGCCGTTGACATACATACATGCATAGATATATATAAAGACGTCTTTATATATATCTCAGGGTTCCCGCGGGTCCTTAAAAAGTCTTAAAATGTCTTAAATTAAAATTCGGGTAATTAAGGTCTTAAATTGTCTTAAATTTCACGTAAAGTTGCTGTAGGTATTAATTTTTTTGCCGGTGCGCTTAATGACGATGAGAAAGCACAGTGGCGCATCGTAAAACATCTAATAGTTGATTCATTTAGTATTGTGTGAATTGAGTCTCCGCAATTTAATAGCTGTTTACGGTACGTCGGCTACAGACGCTGACGTCAGGCTGCGTGTCGCCATTACGCGGTTGTCGATGTGAGGTTCAAAATGCAAAGAAGATGGGGAAGTGCAACGCAGATTTCGGTGCTTCATTTCGGTGCCTGAGCAAATTGAACACGGTCGCTAGGCAGATTCCGTGGGGCACATGTAAAACTGCCCCAGCTCCCAATGTAAACTTTTTCCTGTGTCGCTCACGCTCATTGGTGTTTTCATAGCAACAGTCTTACGACAGTGAAGAGCATGCAGCATTTCACAGAGCAAGCACAAACAGAACTAGTCAATCAACCTTTTAACAGAGAAAATACCGAAAGGTAAACGGTCAAAAGTGTGACTGTATTTCGCACAAAAAGATTAAAACATTGCGACGGGCAGCAAATGCAACAAAAAATTGCGTGAAAAGA
>NC_045156.1:17295610-17339068 GCF_900700415.2 Clupea harengus
CCTCCCCCTGACTGACCGCAGCTTCAGCGTCAACACACACACACACACACACACACACACACACACACACACACACACACACACACACACCCTCATAACTCAGCCAGCGACGTCTCCCTCCACACACACACACTCACACACCCTCAGAGCTCAGCCAGTGAGCAACGTCTCCCTCCACACACACTCACTCACACACACACACACACACATACACATGCATACATACACCCTCACACACGTAGACACACTTATATATTCACACACAAGCGTACACACACTTATATATTCACACACACGCATACAGACACCCTTCCACGCGTAGACACACCCTCACACGCGTACACACATTTATATATTCAAATCACACACACACACTCATACGCATACTCTCACACTCTCTACTTCATGAGGTTTTTTTAATGTTCAATCCATCAAGGATTACCATAGGCTTTATATTCAGAGCCAGGCTATGGGTAGCTGTGTGTGTGTGTGTGTGTGTTGGCGCTCCAGGCTGATGGTTCACTGTGAGGGCCTAGGCCTAGAATGTCTCGTTGGTCACTGCACTGCAGATCATGTGTAGGAAATCAACTCCCCTCCGACACTCCCTGGCGTGTGTGTGTGTCTGTGTGTGTGTGTGTGTGTGTGTGTCTCACTCCCCTCCCCAGAGTCCCCTGGAGAACCCCACGCCACGGAGCTCTCAGAGAGTTCTAGAATGGCGAAGGTTCTAAAAATCCACCCAATCAAATCATCATGATCAGTATTTGTGCCGTTCGCAATCAGTTCTGCACTGCAGATGTATAGTGTGTGTGTGTGTGTGTGTGTGTGTGTGTGTGATCATGCATGTGGCGTTTGGACCCCACACTAATGGACCCAAGAGCGTTAAGTGGATGAATGATCAGAGTTGTCTAGTGATGAGCACAAAGCAGTTGCACAGGGTTCAGAGGTGTGTGTGTGTGTGTGTGTGAGAGTGTTGTCATACAGGGGCAGAGCTGATGACCCAGAGACAATCAGAATGTCTTTGTTGCGTTCAGGTTACTATGGTGATCAGGCTGGCCCAACTCTAATCATGCACACCTCCAAATGACACAGCCTCTGTCTCTCTCACCCACACCCACACCCACACACACACACACACACACACACACACACACACTCACACTCTCTCTCTCTCTCCTGGTCTGTTACGTCACACGGCCTCTAGGTGACGCTTGTCTGGGCAGAGACGCTCCACACTGCAGACCTGCCAGGATCTTTCCCAGAGAGCACTGCAGTGTGCTTCCCTGTACGTCCAGTAGGAGGCAGCGTGACAACATGCCCAGAACTAATCATGACTCACTGTGTCTAAAAGTTCCCTCTTATTCATGTTGATGGTGTGTGTGTGTGTGTGTGTAAATGGCCCTCCTGAGAGGTAGGCGCTCCGTTGCCCCAAGGAGATGCTCACCTACCCAATATGGTCTTTTATCTGCCTTGATGCTCTCCCCGATTAGTCAAGAGGCTCAACTGATGGCGATGTGATTGGAGGGAGAGATTAGGGGAATGACTAGTTCAGAGTGACGTGAGCGTAGACTGCTTGTAGCCAGACGTATGAACACATATGAACACGTATGTCTGGAGACGTATGAACACGTATGAACACGTATGTCTGGAGACGTATGAACTAGAGGGTGGATCGGGCCGAGTTCTTCTGTCTGAGCCCGGCCCGCGTCCGACAGAGTAGTGCCCGAGCCCGACAGCCATCCAAATATTTTGTCCGAACCCGACCCGAGCCCTACGGAGTCAATGGCTCAACTAATACTAATGACACATTTACGTACGTTTTTTACGAATAGCCTGCCTTTATTAAACCCGGGCATCAACAGATAAATGCACTTGCTCACACAAACAAGCGCTGTTAAACGCACAAGCGCGCACAAGAGGGCAAATAAGCATATTTAAATTAAATTATTCACATTGCAAGAACGGAATGAAATAGCCTACACATTACACATGCCAGGCATGCCACGCTATGCCTAAATAAAACTCACGTTATATGCTACACCAGAGGAGGCACAACAAACAAGTCTTACCATTGAAAATCTTTTTTTTTCTTGAAAATGTTAAGTGCACGGCAACGTTCGTTATTAAACTATCTACATAGTCCAACCATCAAGGTTTAATCCATGTTGTTGTGGAGAAAGAGGATGGCAGCAATCATATTTAGTTCAAACTTAAAATATTTAATTAAAACACTTCTTACATTGGACATATCCAACAGCCTCATTTTAATCCGCATCGACTACTAAGCAGAAATATCTCCATACAGTAGATTTCCCTTCGTTTAGTATCGTTTAAAACTCTCCAGATGACCGTTTGTTTTTAACTTCCTCCATGATGCAGTTTGCCGCCTGTAATCGCGTTGTCACAGCTAGGACATAAACAAATTCCCGCCACAGGAAGAAGGCTGTTATCCTAAATGTGATTTATTTTATTCTCAAAAATGAACTTCTGCATTATGTGAGGCAGACATGTAGACTTCACTACTTATTAAGATATTTTAAATATGGAATGTTCAATTCCTTATCGCCTGATGTGTCCGAGCCCGAGTATAATTTCTAAATATTTGGCCGAACCCGGCCCGTCGGGGTCCCGTCGGTATCCATCCTCTAGTATGAACACATATGTCTGGCCATGGGGGTATGAGGACCGGGTGTGGGTTGGAGTGTGTGTGTGTGTGTGTGTGTATATATAGTCCCCTGTGTGTGTGTCTGTAGTCCCCTTTCCGTGAGTGTGTGTGTGCTTGTCTGTATGCATCTGTATGGATGCGAGATGGACCGTTTCTGAAAACAGCTCATTTCCCTACCTGCCTGAGAGATTACTAACAGAAGAGAGAGAGAGAGAGAGAGAGAGAGAGAGAGAGAGAGAGAGAGAGAGAGAGAGAGAGAGAGCCTGGACTGGGAGTGTGTGGAGGAGCACAAAGCAGTTGCACAGGGTTCAGAGGTGTGTGTGTGTGTGTGTGTGTGTGTGTGGAGGAGCCTGCCCAGGCATAGTGGTGTCCTCTGAGGCCTGTTGTCGTCAGTGTTGGTGTGTTGTGCTTACTGTAAATACGTGTCTCTACAGTCGTCCTTTCTGTTCCTCTGGCCGGGGGGGGGGGGGGGGGGGGCAGAGTATTTTGTTATTGTCCAGACAGACCGGGGGGTGGGGGTGAGGGGGGTGTGTTATTGTCCAGACCAGAGGGGGATGCCGTATGTATATATCTATATTGTATATATGTGATGAAAATGCGTTGGCTTTTTGTGTGACACTACCTTTGACCTTCGACCTTTGACCTGTACTATGGTTCAGCATTCAGTGTTTCAGTGTTTCTATGATATTTTCTGTTTTTTGTTTTTTTTTGCGTTTTTTTTTTGCGTTTTGATTTGGTCTTTGTCATCTCTGGTATCTGTTGCCCATCCCCCCCCCCCCCCCTGTCCTTTTGGTTATTGCACGGTTTCTTACTTTGTGACCCGGCGGGTGGGCGGGCGGGTGACCAGGTACCTCTCTGCCCCGTTCTGCCCCCCCCCCCCCCCCCCCCGGTATGAGTTTAGTGCTGTAAAATGACTCCAGGTGTCAATAGGATCGTCAATGCCACCCCGCCCCCCCCACCCCTCCCTCCTCCGATATGCATGAATGGCACTTAACGAAATAAAATATGTAAACTTCACTGTGGAAAGGCTGCTGTGCTTGTGAGGTTCTTTCTTCCTCATCGCCCATGACTGTAATCTACAGGAGGAGAGCGTGTGTGTGAAAATGGGAACAGACGCACGCACGCACACACACACGCGCGCGCGCGCGCGCACACTCAGTCACACACACACACTGTCACACACACATACACGCGCACACGCACACTCAGTCACACACACACACACTGTCTCACACACATACGCACACACACACACACACACACACACACACACACACACACACTCACACACATACACACACACATATATACACACACTCACACACACACACACCGTCACACACACATACACACACACACACACACACACTGTCACTCACACACACTATATGGACACAAGTATTTGGCCACACCTGTTAATTATTGAATTCAGGTGTTTCAATCAGACCCGTTGCCACAGGTGTATAGAATCAAGCACCTAGCCATGCAGTCTCCATGTGCAAACATGTGTGATATAAACTGGGTCGTTCTGAAGAGCTCAGTGACTTCAAGCGTGGTTCTGTGATAGGATGCCACCTTTGCAATAAGACGGTTCGTGAAAATGTCATCCCTGCTGGATATTCCACGGTCAACTGTAAGTGATATTATTAGTAAGTGGAAGCGTTGAGGAACAACAGCGACTCAGCCACGAAGCTAACCACCACATAGATAACATGATACACACACACACACACACACACACAACGTAAAGTCACAGAGCGGGGTCAACGACTGCTAAGGCACCTGGTGAGTAAAGCACAACGCCACTGGACTGTGGAGTGACCAATCACGCTTCTCTGTTTGGCAGTCAGATGGGCGAGTCTGATTAACACACACACAAACACACGCTAACCACCATATGATTAACACACACACACACACACACGCTAACCACCACATAGATAACAGGATACACACACACACACACACGCTCACCACCACATAGATAACATGACACACACTCACACGCTAACCACCACATAGATAACATGATTAACACACACACACACACACACGCTCACCACCACATAGATAACAGGATACACACACACACACACACGCTCACCACCACATAGATAACATGATACACACACACACGCTAACCACCACATAAATAACATGATACACACACACACACACACACACACGCTAACCACCACATGATTAACACACACACGCTAACCACCACATAGATAACAGGATACACACACACACACACACACACACAGTAACCACCACATGGCTAACATGATACACACACACACACACGCTCCTCTTCACGTGCAGGTTCTTAAGCCTGGAATAGTCCTAGAGGGTGGGGGGGGGGCCTAGGGCTGGAAATGGACTCAGAGTGCCGGAGAGGGGGGAGGGGGGGGGGCACAACCTGTGAGCCAGTGAGTCCGCAAACAACTGCCCCATCAAGCCTGTCCACACTCCTGCCTATAGGCCCCACGACAGGCCCAGACTAGTGTCCACCCCCCTGCCTATATACTCCCATGACTGCTCTTATATGGAGGTCTCCACACATGGCATGGTGTGCCTTACCCCCCCCCCGGACTCCACGGACAGAGAGGCGTGTGGGGAGCAGGATGTTACCACCATACACACAGCAGAGGGAAAGGAAGAGGACTGCTGAGAGAGAAGAGTTGGTGGAGCGCTGAGAGAGAAGAGTCCGGAACGCTGAGAGAGAAGAGTCCGGAGCGCTGAGAGAGAAGAGTCCGGAGCGCTGAGAGAGAAGAGTCCGGAACGCTGAGAGAGAAGAGTCCGGAGCGCTGAGGGAGAAGAGTCCGGAACGCTGAGAGAGAAGAGTTGGTGGAGCGCTGAGAGAGAAGAGTCCGGAACGCTGAGAGAGAAGAGTCCGGAACACTGAAGAGTGGCTGAACAGTCTATTGAGCTGTAGGGCAGCTGTTCTATCCCAGGAGTTCCTGCTTCCTGTCGCGGGACATCATGAGGAGTGTGACGCTGCTGCTTCTTCTGGCTCTGGGGGCTCATCTGTGTGCTGCTGCACCCCTCAGTAAGTCATCACACACACACACACACACACACACACACACACACACTTGCCAAAGTCATGTCTACAATGCTCCGAGATAACTGTATTCCAGGCAAATGCCCCCACCAAATGCACCACCTGTCGAGATCTTTGGGTTGTATTTGTTCATAAATGCAGCAGTAGCCTCACCACCACAATGGCTGTATTTAACAGCAGCAGTAGCAGCTGAAGCATATCTAGTCCGCCAAGCCAAACATTCTAACATGTTATTTACATAACTGACATATGAGAGTTTTCTGACTGAACTGACTTAAATAATAATTATATTATATTATATTATATATTATAAGGCTCCTCAGAATGTCCTCCAAAACGTTCCGTTGATTTGAATGGGCCACCACAACGTTCGGAGGTCTGATACTTCTTTATATTGGCCGCTGCGAAATGACTGCTTTCATTGGCAACGGCTTTTTTGCTTCTAATTCACATTTTTCATATCATTCCGCAAAAAGTCCGGTCATTTAACGTAACTTGTCAGCAAGTAATGGGTTGGTATGCAACACCTGAAACGTTTATTCGCGTGATGAAAATGTTTTTCTTAGCGGAAATCACGAAACAGCAACAAAATCATTAAAAACAGGTATTTTGTATTATACAATACATGGAAAATAGTTTAGGACTTTTTGTGGACAGGATTTATCACAGCTAGAAATCGACTTTTTTATCCCCAAAATACTGTCAAATCTATCTTAAGCCTCATTCTTAAACTCAAGTCGTGAAATGATAGCCCTCCCCTGAGATGGATCGCTGAGAACTCTCCCTGGGATCATTTGATGCTAGGGGATATCGAGGAATACTAGCAGCTGACATAAGAACCCCCCACCCCCCCTCCCTGTTGGACTGCATGTAATATGCTATATGCGTGTGTATGTGCACGTGTGTCAGAATGTGATGTACAACCGCTGTCGTGTGTGTGTGTGTGTGTGTGAGAGAGGGAGAGGATCGGGCTAGGGATGGGATACCTGGTGGGAACGTATGGGGCAGTTCTGACTGAAAGCCAACATGCACACCACCACACACTGACAGGACCACTTCGGCTAGAGCAGGAGATCTGGATATGTGTTTATGTGCCTATGCCATACAAATGCATGTCCACTGTAATCTAATGACATCTGTATAGATAGATGTTTATGACATGCATTAAATATATATAATATTAATTATTATATAATTAAATACATAGATATTATATAATTAAATGATATAATTTCATATATAATTGAATAATGGGCACACTCATTGAGGGCCGGTTTGTATCAGAGGAAGAGAGTGATTTTTTTTAACTATATTCTCTAAGTGTTGAGCAGCCTCTTCCCTGTGGCATATCACACATGTCATCTGTAGGTCCAGCATAGATGCGGTGCATAGTGTACTGTGTGTGTGTGTGTGTGTGTGTGTGTGTGTAGTGTACTTCTCTTTCATCTGTAGGTCCAGCATAGATGCGGTGCATAGTGTACTGTGTGAGTGTGTGTGTGTGTGTGTGTGTGTTTATGTGAGTGTGTGTAGTGTACTTCTCTTTCTGGCAGAGTACCAAACATCTCCATAGGGGTTAAATATAACCGGTGACCTTTGCGTGTGGTTCTTCTTTCTCATGACTCACTGTATAGAGCTCAAACATGCCATCTTTGGCACACGAGCCTTCTGTGTTAGAACCTAACCCGGTACCGCTAGGGTTCTGTGTTAGATCCTAACCCGGTACCGCTAGTCTTATTACGGAACAGACACAGCCCCACAACAGCATAGTAGTTATCACATAAAGTATATGATTGGTTAAGAATAATATAATATCATTTTAATGTTTTAATATTATATTTATTTATTATATGGCAACGACAGTATGAGCATTCTGATTGACTAATAGGTAGTCATGCCAGCCGCGTATTGACCTCCTCGCCTGAAACAAACTGCGTCGTGAGAAGACTTGAGAGCTGTAATGTTTTCTGAAATATCAGACTGAGGCTTTGCCGTATCAACTCGCTGTCGCTCGGTCGATACGTTACAGCCTCAGTCTGATATTTCCCTGTATGACCTCACTCTCGGTTAGTAAGTACAAGTAGTTAATATTAAATTAAAGAATTATTATTATCAGAGGCTAGTCTTTTCTGTGCAGTCTGTGCATTGATTTCATAATCCCGGACATATACTGTGCTTATGCGCACAGGAATAAATGAAAGCATAAGTCAAAATGAACATCAAAACCTATACCTGTGATTGTATTGACATTTATTTGGTTCCAGTGCGGTAACTCTGTGTTCTGTTGCAGGCCTTGGGGGGAGAGGGGCAGACAGTGCTGGTTATGCAGCTAAGGAAGCCCCTGAAGAAACCCTCTCACTGGAGAGCCAGCCAGCCGCTGCAGACGGACCACAACTGGCACCAGAAGAACCAGTTCCTGAAGAACCAGCTGCAGAAGAAACTGTTGTGGTTGCGGCAGCACCTGAAGAGCCGACTGTAGAGGAAGTTGCCCCAGAGGAGGCTGCTCCTGTGGAGGATGCTGAGGAGGAGGTGGTGGTCATCCCAGAGGAAACTGCCCCTGAGGAGGAAGAGGCTGCCCCTGAGGAGGAAGAAGCTGCCCCTGAGGAGGAGGAAGCTGCCCCCAAGGAAGAAGACGCTGCCCCTGAGGAAGAAACTGCCCCTGAGGAAGAAGACGCCCCTGAGGAGGAGGAAACTGCCCCTGAGGAGGAGGTGGTGGTCATCCCAGTAGAATCTGCCCCTGAGGAAGAAGAAGTTGCCCCTGAGGAAGAAGCTGCCCCTGAGGAGGAAGAAGCTGCCCCTGAGGAGGAGGAAACTGCCCCTGAGGAGGAGGTGGTGATCATCCCAGTAGAATATGCCCCTGAGGAGGAAACTGCCCCTGAGGAAGAAGAAGTTGCCCCTGAAGAGGAGGAAGCTGATCCTGAGGAGGAAACTGCCCCTGAGGAGGAGGTGGTGGTCATCCCAGTAGAAGCTGCCCCTGAAGAGGAAGAAGTTGCCCCTAAGGAGGAAGAAGCTGCCCCTGAGGAAGAAGGAGTTGCCCCTGAGGAAGAAGGAGTTGCCCCTGAGGAAGAAGAAGTTGCCCCTGAAGAGGAAGAAGCTGCCCCTGAGGAGGAAACTGCCCCTGAGGAGGAAACTGCCCCTGAGGAGGAGGTGGTGGTCATCCCAGTAGAAGCTGCCCCTGAAGAGGAAGAAGTTGCCCCTGAGGAGGAAGAAGCTGCCCCTGAAGAGGAAGAAGTTGCCCCTGAGGAGAAGGAAACTGCCCCTGAGGAAGAAGAAGTTGCCCCTGAGGAGGAGGTGGTGGTCATCCCAGTAGAAGCTGCCCCTGAGGAGGAGGAAGCTGCCCCTGAGGAGGAGGTGGTGGTCATCCCAGTAGAAGCGGCCCCTGAGGAGGAAGAAGCTGCCCCTGAAGTTGCCCCAGTTGTTGCATTAGATACAGAGGAAGAAGAAGCTGCTCCGGAGGGAACTGTGGAAGAGGAAGTTGCCCCAGTTGTTCCAGCTGAAGAGGAAGCTTCAGAGGGTGTTGTTGCGGCAGAAGCAGAGGAGGAAGCAGCTGCTCTGGAGGAAACTCTAGAAGAAGAAACTGCCCCAGAGGAAACTCTAGAAGAAGAAACTGCCCCAGAGGAAACCGCTGAAGAGGAAACTGCCCCAGAGGAAACAGCTGAAGAGGAAGCTGGCTCAGAGGACGTCGTTGCAGTGGCTCCTCCAGAAACTGTGGAAGAGGAGGCTGTGTCCGAGGACGTTGCTGAAGAGGAACCTGCTGCAGAGGAAGAAGTGGCTCCTGTTCCAGTCGACGTAGTTGATGAGGAACCAGCACCAGAAGAACCTGCCCCAGAAGAACCCGCCCCAGAAGAACCCGCCCCAGAAGAACATGCCCCAGACGAACCTGCCCCAGAAGAACCTGCCCCTGAGGGAGAGTCAGAGGAGGGAGAGTCAGAGGAGGGAGGTGAAGGTGCTGTTCTAGTAGATACCCAGGAAGAACCAGCCGCTGAAGAGGAGACTGTTGGAGAAGAAACTGCACCTGAGGTCGCTGTTGAAGAGGAAGCTAGCCCTGAAGATGTTCTTCCGGACGAACCTGCCCCAGCAGAAACAGCTCCTGTCGAGGAACCTGTTCCTGTTCCAGACTGCGCAAAGTGTCCAGGGTGTCCAACGATAGAAACAGTCAACGTGGAGGAGGAGGTGGTGGTGGTGGTGGTGGTTCCCATGGCAACTGAGTCTCCTGAGGAAGAGCCGGGCTCCCCCACTCCTCTGGAACGGGAGGCACCTGAGGGGAAGGCAGGTGAGGTGCCATGCAGGATGCTCTGTCCTGATCAGATCAGGAATTAACTCTTTAATCAGGGCCAATCAGTCTTGATCTGATCAGGAATTAACCCTTTAATCAGGGCCAATCGTGAGCATGTTTCTGGTGTGATCTGATTGGCTGTTTCTGTCCTAGGGGGAGTAAGCAGGGGTCTGCTATTGGGCTCCGCCTTCATGGGGCTGCTGTCACTCATGGCCGTGGGATCAGCAGGAAGGGCCATCTCCAGGAAGCTGCGCTGAAGCCTGTGAGTGTCACACATGCACTTCACTTCACTTCACTTCACTTCACTTCACTTCACTTCACTTCACTTCACTTCACTTCACTTCACTTCCCTTCACTTCACTTCACTGCACTTCACTGCCCTTCACTTCCCTTCCCTTCCCTTCACTTCACTGCACTGCACTGCACTTCACTTCACTTCACTGCACTGCACTTCACTTTACTTTACTTTACTTCACTTCACTGCACTTCACTTCACTTTACTTTACTTTACTTTACTTCACTTCACTGCACTTCACTGCACTTCACTTCACTTCACTGCACTTCACTTCACTTCACTTTACTTTACTTTACTTTACTTTACTTTACTTTACTTCACTTTACTTCACTTTACTGCACTTTACTGCACTGCACTTCACTGCATTTCACTGCATTTCACTTCACTTCACTTCACTTCACTGCACTTCACTGCACTTCACTGCACTTCACTTTACTTCACTTCACTTCACTTTACTGCACTTTACTGCACTTCACTGCACTTCACTTCACTGCACTGCACTTCTCCAGGAAGGTGCGCTGAAGCCTGTGAGTGTCACACATGCACTTCACTTCACTTCACTTCACTTCACTTCACTTCACTGCACTTCACTGCACTTCACTTCACTTCACTTCACTTCACTTCACTTTACTGCACTTTACTTCACTTCACTGCACTTCACTTCACTGCATTTCACTTCACTTCACTTCACTTCACTTCACTTCACTTCACTTCACTGCACTTCACTGCACTTCACTTCACTTCACTTCACTTCACTTCACTTTACTGCACTTTACTGCACTTCACTGCACTTCACTTCACTGCACTGCACTTCACTTCACTTCACTTCACTGCACTGCAGTGCACTTCCCACGTATGTAACAGACACTCGCATTCAATGTTCAACATTCAATACTGCAATGTTTGAACAGTCAACAGAATGATTTGGCTCTTGTGTTGTTCTTGCATAAGCACACTAAGAGCACTACTGGATTAGTCCTGGGAGAGTAACACTCTCTCTCTCTCTCCCTACCTCTCTCTCCCTCCCTCTCTCCAACCCTCTCTCCCTCTCTCTCTCCCTCTCTCTCTCCCTCCCTCTCTCTCCCTCCCTCTCTCTATCTCTCTCTCTCAGGGTCTAGCCTGCTGTATGGATTCCCTGATGAGCTGGAGACTGAAGGCCTGATAACAGCTCTGGAGTGACCCTGTAGACTCACTCTCACACACACTCACACACACACACACACACACACACACATACACACTCACACACAAACACACACACACACACTCACACACACACACACTCACACTCACACTCACACACACACAATCACACACAATCACACACACACTCACACACACACACACACACACACACTTACACACACACACACACACACACACACACACACACACACACACACCCAACACACACTCACACTGTTTATTCCTACTTCCAACCTTTCCAGGACCTTATAGTTCTGGGCATACCACAAACCTCCTGCCCCAGCTGGGAAGTTTATGTACACACATGCGCAAACACACACACAAACACACACTCACACATGCGCAAACAACCCCCAACACACACACACACTTCGTTTGGAACTCCAAAATGGGACCGTGATCCCGTACCCCACCCCAAGGGTGGACACATTAATGTATATAAGTGTCATTAGTTAAGGTCCTATTTGTGTTCAGCACTCAAAACATTGGATCTGGTGACGCTTTCATTTCTGGGATAAATCATCTGCATGTTCTCCCCCTGGCTGCAGTACTTACCAGTGGACAGAAGCCTTGGTATCTCTCTTGGCAGAGGTGCCCGTCTCTCTTGGCAGAGGTGCCCGTCTCTCTTGGCAAAGGTGCCCGTCTCTCTTGGCAGAGGTGCCCGTCAAGGTTGCCTATTCTCTCCTCTCCTCTGCCATTGCTATGGACCCACTAGCTGTCACCTTTAGAGGACCCTCTAGCTAAAGAGTGAGATGGACCCTCTAGCTAAAGAGTGAGATGGACCCTAAAGAGTGAGATGGACCTCAAAGAGTGAGATGGACCCTCTAGCTAAAGAGTGAAATGCACCTAAAGAGTGAGATGGACCCTCTAGCTAAAGAGTGAGATGAACCCTAAAGAGTGAGATGGACCCTCTAGCTAAAGAGTGAGATGGACCCTCTAGCTAAAGAGTGAGATGAACCCTAAAGAGTGAGATGGACCCTAAAGAGTGAGATGAACCCTAAAGAGTGAGATGGACCCTAAAGAGTGAGATGGACCCTAAAGAGTGAGATGAACCCTAAAGAGTGAGATGGACCCTCTAGCTAAAGAGTGAGATGAACCCTAAAGAGTGAGATGGACCCTCTAGCTAAAAAGTGAGATGAACCCTAAAGAGTGAGATGGACCCTAAAGAGTGAGATGAACCCTAAAGAGTGAGATGGACTCTCTAGCTAAAGAGTGAGATGGACCCTCACACCCTTAAAGGCTCTGTACCTAACTGCAGGAGAATGTGGAGCCCTGTCTTAGGGTTCTAAGGGTACTGATGCCCTGTCTTAGGGTTTTAAGGGTACTGATGCCCTGTCTTAGTGTTCTAAGGGTACTGATGCCCTGTGTTAGGGTACTGATGCCCTGTCTTAGGGTTCTAAGGGTACTGATGCCCTGTGTTAGGGTACTGATGCCCTGTCTTAGGGTTCTAAGGGTACTGATGCCCTGTCTTAGGGTTCTAAGGGTACTGATGCCTCTTAATGAAGTGACAGCAGAGCCACGCCCCCTCCTCTTTGTCCCTTTCTGTTCTGTTCGTTTTCAAACTTCTTGTCCTGTGTGTTGACTTTATATCACTGTACTATACTATACTGTATGAGCCGCCGCCACATAGACACCTTTGGGTATATCACTGTACTATACTATACTGTATGAGCCTCATAGACATCTTTGGGGCGGCTGAAAGGGCTGGAGTGGGTGGAGCTAATGACAGGGGCGGGGCCAATGTGGGTGGGTGGTGTCTTTGTGTGCGGGGTTAGTTCTATTTGTAATTGTTTGGATGATTGTCTTAAGGCAGCTCTCCTATATTTAAGTGCAACTTTGCCTGAAGCTTTTGCTGTGTATTGGGCTGTACAGGAAATCAATAAAATGTGTTAAACTTTGTTTTATTTTGTGTCCTTTGTTTTATTTATACAAAAGAGTAGCCGCATTTTTGATTGGTGATATGAATGTGAGAATGTGATCATATTTGTGTCTTTAATTGATTGAGATGTGTGAAGTGGATGAATCATTTTCATTTTCAAATCAATGATTTTAAGAATCATTTTATGAACGACAGGATTGAGCATAGTGTGTGTAGTGTTTGGAATAGTCTCATAGTGTGTGTGTGTTTGGAATAGTCTCATAGTGTGTGTAGTGTGTGTGTGTTTGGAATAGTCTCATGGTGTGTGTAGTGTTTGGAATAGTCTCATGGTGTGTGTGTGTGTGTGTTTGGAATAGTCTCATGGTGTGTGTGTGTGTTTGGAATAGTCTCATGGTGTGTGTGTGTTTGGAATAGTCTCATGGTGTGTGTAGTGTTTGGAATAGTCTCATGGTGTGTGTGTGTTTGGAATAGTCTCATGGTGTGTGTGTGTGTTTGGAATAGTCTCGTAGTGTGTGTGTGTGTGTGTTTGGAATAGTCTCATGGTGTGTGTGTGTGTGTGTGTTTGGAATAGTCTCATTGTGTGTGTAGTGTTTGGAATAGTCTCATGGTGTGTGTGTGTGTGTGTTTGGAATAGTCTCATGGTGTGTGTGTGTTTGGAATAGTCTCATGGTGTGTGTGTGTGTGTGTGTGTTTGGAATAGTCTCATAGTGTGTGTGTGTGTGTGTGTGTGTTTGGAATAGTCTCATAGTGTGTGTAGTGTGTGTGTGTTTGGAATAGTCTCATGGTGTGTGTAGTGTTTGGAATAGTCTCATGGTGTGTGTGTGTGTGTGTGTTTGGAATAGTCTCATGGTGTGTGTGTGTGTGTTTGGAATAGTCTCATGGTGTGTGTGTGTGTGTGTTTGGAATAGTCTCATGGTGTGTGTAGTGTTTGGAATAGTCTCATGGTGTGTGTGTGTGTTTGGAATAGTCTCATGGTGTGTGTGTGTGTGTGTTTGGAATAGTCTCATAGTGTGTGTGTGTGTGTGTGTGTGTTTGGAATAGTCTCATGGTATGTGTGTGTGTGTGTGTTTGGAATAGTCTCATGGTGTGTGTGTATGTTTGGAATAGTCTCATGGTGTGTGTGTGTGTTTGGAATAGTCTCATGGTGTGTGTGTGTGTGTGTTTGGAATAGTCTCATGGTGTGTGTAGTGTTTGGAATAGTCTCATGGTGTGTGTAGGGTTTGGAATAGTCTCATGGTGTGTGTGTGTGTGTGTTTGGAATAGTCTCATGGTGTGTGTGTGTGTGTTTGGAATAGTCTCATAGTGTGTGTAGTGTTTGAGTGGAATAGTCAGTGTGTGTGTGTGTAGTGTTTGGAATAGTCTCATGGTGTGTGTAGTGTTTGGAATAGTCTCATGGTGTGTGTAGTGTTTGGAATAGTCTCATGGTGTGTGTGTGTGTGTGTAGTGTTTGGAATAGTCTCATGGTGTGTCTGTGTGTTTGGAATAGTCTCATGGTGTGTGTAGTGTTTGAGTGGAATAGTCTCATGGTGTGTGTGTGTGTGTGTGTTTGGAATAGTCTCATGGTGTGTGTAGTGCTTGGAATAGTCTCATTGTGTGTGTGTGTAGTGTTTGGAATAGTCTCATGGTGTGTGTAGTGTTTGAGTGGAATAGTCTCATGGTGTGTGTAGTGTTTGGAACAGTGACCCCTTCTAAGTCCCCTGGCAGCGTAGTGAATTTACACACACACACACACACACACACAGTACACTAGCACACACACACACACAGCACACTGGCATACACTCAGCACACACCAGCACAGAAACACACACAGCACACCAGCACACACACACACACACACACTTACTGCAGAAATATTCACCCATCTGGCATCCCTGTGTATGTGTGTGTGTCTATGTGTGTGTGCGTCTCTGTGTGTGTGTATGTGTCTGTGTGTGTGTGTGTATGTGTCTGTGTGTATGTGTCTGTGTGTGTGTGTATGTGTGTGTGTGTCTGTGTGTGTGTCTATGTGTGTGTGCGTCTCTGTGTGTGTGTGTCTGTGTGTGTGTGTGTGTGTGTGTGTGTGTGTATTAGTGTAAGTGTGTGTGTGTGTGTGTGTGTGTGTGTGTGTGTGTGTGTGTGTGTGTGTGTGTCCGTGTAGGTGTGTGTCTGTGTGTGTAATGTGTGTGTGTATGTGTATATGTGTGTGTGTGTGTGTGTGCATGTGCATGTGTATGTGTATGTGTATGTGTATTTGTATGTCTGTGTGTGTGTGTGTGTGTGTGTTTGTGTGTGGTCCCTGTGGACACCCTATCTGTGCTGGTGTGTCATGTTGCAGAGCGGAGGTATGGTGTGTGCTTTTACATATATAGCATCATGCTAGCAGGAGAACAGGGTGTCCAGGACTCTCGCTTGGTCAGTGAGTTCAGCAGCACATGTGTGTGTGGGGGGTGTGGTGTACGTGGCGTGTGTTGTGTGTGTGGGATGTGTTGTGTGCGAGTTTTATGTGTAACCTGTGCAAGTTGTGAGCGTGGAGGGATGCTGTGTGTAAATTGTGTGTGTGGTGTGTGCCAGTTGTGTGTGTACTGTGTGGTGTGTTCCAGTTGTGTGTGTATTGTGTGGTGTGTGCCAGTTGTGTGTGTATTGTGTGGTGTGTTCCAGTTGTGTGTGTATTGTGTGGTGTGTTCCAGTTGTGTGTGTATTGTGTGGTGTGTTCCAGTTGTGTGTGAGTTTTGTGTGCGTTTGGGGCGGCTGTTGTTTCTGTGTGCTGTGTTATGTGAGAGTTGTGTGTGCTGTGTTGTGTCTGGGTGGTGTTCTGGTTTACTGGGTGTGAGATATGTGTGTGTGTGTGTGAGAGATATGTGTGTGTTGGGGGGGGGGGGGGTGCAAGTATGGTGTGTACACTGTGTCCCTGGCATGTGATGTGTATGAAGTGTGTGTGGTTTATTCTGTGTGTTTTTAAGGGGGTTTTATTCTGTCTGTGTGCGTGCGTGCGTGTGTAATATTCTGTATATGAATGTGTCTGTGTGTGTAATATTCTGTTTATGAGTGTGTCTGTGTGTGTGTGTGTGTGTGTGTGTGTGTGTGTGTGTAATATTGTGTGTCTGTGTGTGTGTGTGTGTGTGTGTGTGTGTTTGTGTGACGAACCCCTTTGGGTTTCGTCGGCTCTGCCTGTTTTGTCTGCAGGAATGCGTGTGTCATTTGAGTGCGTGCGTGTGTGGCTGTGTTCAATCTCTGTCTTCCAGGTGCCGGTGATCAACCACCTGGGGGGGCGTGTCCGTGTGCACTTCCTGAGCAAGAGAGCACAGTGTTGTATCGTTGTTTGAGAACTTTGTCAATTAAACCTTTGTATTTGAGAAACTTTGCTGTATTTCGGAATTCTTGGACGAGCCTAAGAGCCGGGCTGTTACAGTTTGGTATATTTTGACATGCATCCACACCAGAGTTTCAGTGTCCAGGGTCAGTGTGGTCTAACGTAGGGGTTCCCAACCTTTTCGTATTTGTAACAGGTCGGGGCCCAACAGACACCCCGCTTATTTTAGCTAATCTATATTCCATTCTTATTAATAAGCGATTGTTATGTGCCACAAAAAGCAACATCAGCACCTGCTACAGGTGGGAGCCTAGAAATCAATACAAGAAAATCTTCCTCTAGATATTGCAATCAAAATTGTATTGTGCACCAGAAAACATAAAACCGCAGAGCATTTTCAGTCAAAAGGGATTTATTATCCAAAAGAGTTTTGAAATAAAGAAACTTAAATGCAGTAGGCCTATTTGTGCACAGCAAACAAGCAAGGAAATAAAACCAGAATAGATCCAAAAGATAGCATGCACTCAAAACAAGTGATGAAACATGCAAACAAGACCACTCAGCTAGGCCTAATTAAAATAGGTGATGCTTCAGACATGCAAACAAATAGGTTCAAATAATGTTCAAATAAATAGGTTCAAATAGGTCAACATAATGATTCAAATAATTGAAATAATGATTTAAATCTGTGGCTGCAATCTATTATCAACATAAATAGAACCGAGCATTCCAGGGGTACGTTCGTCGTAGGATTGAAGCTAAGTTAATCAATTGGCCTTTTAGCCCGTTAAGATTAGCGAGCTGATTGAGAACAGCAAATATCGGTTCGTTAACGGCTGATCCGCATCCTAATCATGTGGTTAATTTCAACCAGGCTAAAGTTATCATGGCATTTGCACGTGCACGTCCTACTTCAAAAGGCAGGAAAGGTCGATCACCAAAACCATGATTTTCTAACGGTATAATGGTTCTAAACTCAAAGAACAGGGCTCTTTTTTTCTCCGCTGGCGAGTAGGAGATGAACATGAACGCTTATGAAGAATACAAGACCATAATCATGGCAAAATTCAACACCACCACCGCTGTGAGAGCAAGGTGTGTTGGGATGTTTATAGGGTGATATCTATGTATGAATTCCTGATGGCAAGAGTCAGCTGGTACAGAGGTTTCCTCTACCGGTTTGAATCTGCATGGTTGCTAGTTCAAATCCCCTCACCTCCTTCCTCGATGTAGTTTTACATTTCCTTGGAAGTCGCTTTGAATAAAAGCGTCTGTTAAATGACTAAATGTATTAATAACAAATGCAATAAATTGAAGCAGTGAAAATAAATTGTCTGTATTTCTCTCTATTCTTATCATGAGTCCACCGTAATCATTTTCTACAATAATGATATGCTATGGTCAGGGCCGGCTCTAGCCCTTTGGTTGCCCTAGGCGAGATTGAGTTTTGCGCCCCCCCCCCCCCCCCCCCCCACACACAATACTTAACATCACATAGCAGTTTTTTCACCCACTTATAATTATACTATTCTACATTGCAGTTCAACAATAAATGTTGCATGGACAACAAACACTAGAATAGTTTCAGAACATTTTCTTTTTTATTAGTTTAAATAATTTATTACACACTCAAAGTTAGGATTAAGTTAACTCCATAAACTGTGCAAAACACTCTTAAGCACCTGTAAGGACATTTAAGCAAATTATGACCCTCTATACCCTAACTATACCCTCTACAAACAAAAGTGCTTTTATGGATACTGTACGTACCTCTACAAAATATCTCAAATACCTCACTACAATTCTTCCAGTCATTTAGGCCAATCCTAATGAGGTGGTCATTTTCTGTGAAAAGAGCTTGCAGCAGAAGCAATACAGAGTATTGTTTTTCCTTGAATATACAAGCCAGCTTCTCTTGATTTTCTCCCCATTTACTAATTTCCTGTAGAAGTGGTTGTGGTGGCAGCTTCTCCCTTCATCTCTTTTTGGAAATGTAAAGTCTGGACTGGTCTGGTATGGTCCTCTGCAAACTAACTCTGTCCTTACCGGATCACAGCTGGCCAGTCAGCAGGATCTATAGGTTCTCCCTATAGGTTCTCCCTGGATAGCAGGAATTGTGGAGGGTGAGGTGTCTGCAGGTGGCAGTGTAGTTTCACTGGTGCCCAGAGTGCTTGATGTGGTCCTGGATGTCCCTTCACCTTCACCTGTATTCAAGCATATTGTATAGCCAGACAAGCAGTGTTTAATATAATAAGTGAAATGATCATGAATGTGGTTGAACTTCTTTAAGAAAACAAGCTATTGTATTTAATACATGCTAACATGTTTCTATTGTACTTTAAAGTATGGATGTGGCTTGAATAAATACTATTAAATAGACTCACCTGAGGCAGGCTGTGTGTTCCTGGCCTGTGTGTTACTGGCCCCTTGAGTACTACTGGATGTCCCTTCTCCTGCAGCTGTATTTAAACACAGAGTTCATCCATGCTGTTCGTTACACAGTTGCATTTGGTCATTTCTATCATCCTACCACATAGTTGCATTGTACAAATACATTTTATCTGACCATGTAACTTGTAGTAGATATATTACAATTACTGCCACAAGGCTAAATAATACTAGGCTACTGATTACAATTAGTAGTATTAATGTGATGTGATTATTAAAGTAATAATTGCTAATAATAATAACAATAACAAAAACAGCAACAGTAGTACTAGTTGTGTGGGCTACTTACAAAGTTCAGAGGGAGGCGAATCAGGCGTCCTTTCTACAGCGGCCTCTGCAAAAATTGCCTGAGTGCATCTGGCCAATTTAAAACAAAAATAAACAAAATGTTTAGTATATTCCTGGGGAGGAACTGTACAGAAGGGTGAACACCACCACTATCCCCAAAATGGTTACTGTGTGTGCACCTGCTAGTTGTGAACAGTCACTAAACAGAACTTATGCCATTTATAATTAATGTAGACAGCAACTGTACTTTTCATAACTAGCATACGTTATCCAGATACTGGTCTTTTGACATTTACATCCATGTAGGTTATCAGTGAAGTTACGTTTGCTAGTAATAGCCTACGTAGCAAATTAGCAAAGTAACAGTCGCTAGCTAGCTATAGCTAGCCTAAGTGACAGCAATGAAACGTCCAATATTAGGTGATGCACAATACTACATGTATTTCGTTTGACACCTTAATGGCTGAGATGAGAAGACTTACCTCTATACTTGGCTTTCTTTTCCTCTTCTTCCTTTCTTCGTTTTCGTCCCTGTGCTCCAGATGGTATTGACCGCTTCATTTTTGCGAATGTCACGTAGCTGACACGCTCACGGCTCACCCCACCCTGGCAATGTGCAGGAGCCCTCACATAACTAACGTAACGTAACTTAACGCAACCGCCCCCCCTATCGACAATAACCATCAATTCAATCTAAAAATCAGGTTGAAGTAAACGTAGGGCTGAAGGGGCGCCCTCGGATGATCATGATTAATAAACATGTTTTTATTTGCTTGTTATTCTAACTATGATTAATGGGAAGTAGGTCCAAGGGCGACGCTAGAGGGCGCCCCCAACCCATTTGTCGCCCTAGGCAGTCGCCTAGTTCGCCTATAGCAATCGCCGGCCCTGGCTATGGTGTACTAATAACACTCATATAATTATGAGTGCTTTGTTCTCCGCATCACCGACACTACAAAAATGTACCACTCGCAAAAAAGCGCAAGACAGTCAATGTGGTGTTTGCAATAAATTACTCGAGAAGGTCTTTATTAATGATTCCTTGTCGGCTGAATCGGTAGCGCTCATACAAGAATAATGGATCTTGGCGATCACAAAGAACTCTCTCCCTCCGCTAATCTAACTCTAATATCAGTCCTTGGTCAATGGGATCCCTCCTTTTTCCGGGGGTGTGGCAAGCTTATCCAGCTACACTTAAGTTAGCCTGCCCTGGAGCAGGTTAGTGCTAATCGATATGTAACTATGGTGATTTATCAAAAGTTGCTTCCACGAACCAAAAAGAGGGGCGTTTTTTATCTTAGCCTGAAAATTAGCTCGCTAAACCGTTTAGCGAGCTACGACGAATACCCCCCTGGGCAGTAGTTCGAGTTGGTAGCTCTCCACAGAAAAGCATGTCCTCTCCAATGATAACGCACAAAAAACAGCACTAATGCAGCTTTACTGACGTCCGTCGACTCGTCTAACTTGTTTTAAAAGGAACGGGCTACCTTTCATCCTTTCCAGGACCTGGTTCTGTATGTGAGGGCTGGATGTCGCGTCTCCAAATGTCGATTCAGATTTGAAGGTTTGAGCGCCTCATTAGACAGCTTTAAAACGCACTCAACACACTGCACCCTGGGCTCAACGACGTCACCTCCATTCACAAAAACAAATCTAACATAATCAGGGTTGTATTTACGCTGAATTTTAGTAGTTATCGGTAGTATGACATTACCAGTGCTGTCATTCTTTCGCTTAAGAAACGTCTCAATTGTTCTACAGCGTTGGTAACCCTTTCACAGACTGGTGTAGTTATTTTCCTAGAGAAGTCGTGGAGTGTGGGTTGGCGACCATCTAACCTGGGACTGCTTTCTGTCGGGTGCTTTGAATTTAAGTGATAACTTAAAGACGAGCTGCTTCTGTGATAGCTAAATTCAGCTTGACAAATGCTACATACAACTTTAGTTTTGTCGATTGTTCCGTAATTTTTAAGCAGAAACTTAAACAGAAACTTTCCGCCCATCAATCCCTCAGCTCTCTCCATCTTCAATTACCGTCTCGATATCTCCTATTTAACTGACTGCAGGCCACGCGGCGGTTTCGTGTCATGGGTCAACGCACACCGGAAGTAAACAAAGTTGCGTTAACTGCGTTCAAATATTTTATTGCATTAATCTCGGCCACAATAATCAGATTAACGCGTTAATTTTGACATTCCTAATTAATATTGTTCTCAACTAAAAATCCGTTCTTCGTGGAAACCCTGGTCTAACGTACTTTGCCAGCCTCCTCCATCCATAACCCTCAGTGTCACTGTTGCTGTGTGTGTGTATATGTCAGTGTCGCTGTGTGTGTGTGTGTGTGTATGTCAGTGTCACTGTGTTGCTGGTGCTGTGTGTGTGTGTGTGTGTGTGTGTGTATGTCAGTGTCACTGTGTCGCTGTTGCTGTGTGTGTGTGTGTGTATGTCAGTGTCACTGTGTTGCTGGTGCTGTGTGTGTGTGTGTGTGTGTGTATGTCAGTGTTGCTGTTGCTGTGTGTGTGTGTGTGTATGTCAGTGTCACTGTGTCGCTGTTGCTGTGTGTGTGTGTGTGTATGTCAGTGTCACTGTGTCGCTGTTGCTGTGTGTGTGTGTGTGTATGTCAGTGTCACTGTGTCGCTGTTGCTGTGTGTGTATGTCAGGGTCACTATAGTCGCTGGTGCTGTGTGTGTGTGTGTGTGTGTGTGTGTGTGTGTGTGTGTATGTCAGTGGCACTGTGTTGCTGTGTGTGTGTCTGGGTCACTGTGTCGCTGGTGCTGTGTGTGTGTGTGTGTGTGTGTGTGTGTGTGTGTCTGTGGTGCTGTTGCTGTGTGTGTGTGTGTTGCTGTGTGTGTGTGTGTGTGTGTCAGTGTCACTGTGTCGCTGTAGCTGTGTCCCCGTCTCAGACAGACACACAGATTAGGCCCATTGCTGAGATCGAAGCGGTGTGTCTTTGATCACAGCGCCACCTGCTGCTGTTTGTAGCTCATGACAGGAGGATCCTAAGTATTCTAAAATAAAGATAATTGTTTAACCACAACACCTTTAAAGACCTTTTTACAACCGCAAATAGCGTGATACATTGACAGACTGCCCTATTCATGCATGGGTGTGTGAATACATTATTGAGGTATTATATTGTGTATGGTTGGCCTACAACAGTGGACACAATATTTAGATTTAGATCCGTGCTTCTCCTCCTTCTCAGTTGAACTTCTCCCTTTCAAAGCAGACACCACAACGGACATATTACAGCCTTCAGCTGTCTCATTAACAGGACAAGTGGGAACACATGTATCATAGTAACCTCCCCTAATAAACACATTCATCTGGTTGAGACATCATTTGTATTATTTGAAATGAGTTTTGTGGTCATGAGAGATAATGTCAGGATAGTTAATACGTTTTCTATACATAATGCCAGGATATTTAATACGTTTTCTATACAGAAGTGATTCATTGTTAAATTGATTATATCTTTTTTCTAATTGAACAATCAGTCGAAAGTCCGTCTATAGTGGTGCAGTTCTTATGATACACTGCCCTCTGGTGGTGATAAACCATGCCACATGCTTGAGGCACCAAAAAAGATTTCATATAATAGACCAGCCTGGGCTGAGACCATTATAATGGACAAGACATAATGATGACACATCAACGAACCAGGTTAAAGAACAACAGTTTATGCCCACCGTTCTAAATAATAATGATTTATACCAATTCAAAGCATTTCATCTTGTTGAACGAAACACGCTGGGATCACTCATTAGGGTCACACGCATCATGGAAATGAGAATGAGAAAGGTTAGCTGCCAGTCTTAAAAGATGACTGCTTATTATTCTGATAAGGTGAATCAATGTGCACAGACGTGCGATATTCTGATAAAGTAGCCACCAACCCTGCTGTCTAAGGTTCTGCTCCATACTGCTTTTGAACTTGACGATGAGGTTTAGACTGCGTGTAGCCTGTTTGAAATACTGCTCTTGAACTTGACGATGAGGTTAAGACTACGTGTAGCCTGTTTGAAATCGTTGGTGCATGTTGTGCTCTGTTGTCTTCTGTTTACGGGCAGGCCCTTAAAATGTAGCCCCTGCATTCCTCCGAGTCACAGGGCAAACGCCATCTGTGGACAATATCTGACTTCAGAACCACGAGATTCAGCTCGTTCAAAGCAGTATCGAGGTGGTGCGTGAGTTGGCCCGTGTGACTAAAAAGAATTGTTTGAAAGTTTGATATACACGCCAGGTCAGTCCCAAACCGCGTGGTCTGACTGTCTGCAAGACCACTTCTGACACGGCCCCATCCCTGATGCTTTAACGAGCTTCTTGCCTCTCCCAAATCTCCGGCCCGACCGACCGACCAGTAATATTGGAGAAGCCCCACGGATCCAGCACGCATCCGCCATTTTCAGCAGATTGAGAGCAGGTAGAACAGAATCTGACACAGTGTCGGTCCAAACACAACAGGTAAGTGTTAAATGCATCGAGAGGGTTCTCCCAATCAACCCGTTCGCCACTCTGAGCAGAACCCTCGGTAAGCAGACACCTTGCGGGATTGGGTTGCGTCGGTATTACGCACTCCGGGTGGTCGATGCCGGGGTAACAATACAATGTGTTTGTTCAGTCAGTCTTTCAAACCATCCAGCACGTTCTTGCGGGCATTTATGAAACTTTCGAAAGTATCTGGGTCAGGGAGATAGTGCTTGCGTCTGATGTCTTTAAATGTAATTCTCTTTTATCGGCACACTTGAAAGTCCTGCCACTGAGCTCGTAGGGTACTAGTTTTCCCCACGAACACACCAAACTAGTGATGCACGTTAATATCCAGCCAGATTATTATGAGACTTCGAAACACGTCTGACCTAAACAAGTCAATTGTGATTTTTCAAAAATGTTTAGGCTTTCTCTCCTCAATTGTTGACTTGCATGTTAACACCATGGCATAGACAGACCTGTTCCCGTATTTGTGATTGTTTGGGCTGAGGTATGTCGCTAAACAGCCTTAATTGTGTTGTGTGCATCCACCAATTCGCCGACTCTTAGAGCTACTGGTGAATCCTCCGATTTTGCATCACATGAGTCAAATAGTCTATATTGTCCGCGTATTCGCAGTCCTGGTTAACGTGTGACTTTTCATTGCCTTATTGAAAGTAGTAGCTCACAGCTTCTCTCTTTGTTCCGAACTCTAGCCTACCGTAGCTCAAGTTTTTGCCAGGATTTCTCAAGAATGATAAACTGGACTCGCTTTTTCTCTATATCTGAAAGCGAAGATTACATTTGACTGTGTATTTGTGTTTCTACATGTATTTCAAGGTCGTTATCACACCCGACAATTCTGGGTTGAAACAAAAAATTGTAGATGCAACAGGAACGATTCTGGATGGAGAGACGGGACTTTAATTCACGTCCATTTCAGCACTAGCTGGTCTTTATGGTGACGACTGGCGATGCGATATCAGTTATTTAAAGGCCAGACGGGTTTCCTTTGTGAAGCGAAGCTACCGGCCTGTGTGTGTGTGTGTGTGTGTGTGTGTGTCAGTGTGTCTGCGGCCGCTGCCCCAAAAACACCACAACAGCACAGGCCCTGAGGGAAAGGATAATTACTCATGTTTGCTCAGTAGCCAAGTATTTAATTGTTTTTAATGAATATGAAGATTCGTAGTCCTATGTGGCATAACTCCTCAGTATTCCTACCCTCCCAGAGTGATCCCAATGGATATTACACATTTAGTTAGTACAAACCATTACCATTGGCTTATTGTTAAATGTGAATGCAAAGTCCTGAATAGCTAGTTATTCCTAATGGGACTGAGACACAGTCTTCACACACACACACACACACACACACACACAGACGCAGTCTTCACACGCACACACACACACAGTTCATCGCTATCTTGGCAGGACCTCCTGTTTAGACTTCCACCAGCCAGGGCCCTGAGGTTTCACGGAGAGAGAGAGGTGAAACGGATCTGCTGGACAGCACTTCTTCTTGGCCTCTGTTCTGAGTGATTTAGTTTATCGCTGATACTCCTGTCACCAAAACGCCTCCTCTTGGCCTCCTCTTGGCCTCCTCATCACCTCCTCTTGGCCTCCTCAACACCTCCTCTTGGCCTCCTCAACACCTCCTCTTGGCCTCCTTAGCACCTCCCTCTTTGCCTCTGTTCTGAGTGATTTAGTTTATCGCTGATACTCCTGTCACCAAAACCTTGTAATGAATGTTCTCCTAGTGTTCTTTTGAAACTCTTATTACCTCAGAAGAGTTAAACACACATGCCATGATTAAATAATCATTAGAAAGGGTTTTGAACACTACAGTTGTTCACCAATATATATAGTCCTTAATAAATAGTCTCTCACTATTTTCAAGTGTTTGTTTTCAATTGGGAGAAGCCTAATCCTTCAAGGTCAGCAAAGCACAAACAAACCTGTGTGTGTGTGTGTGTGTGGAGGGCTCCCTGACTATGGAGAGGAACAGACACTTGTAGTCACATATGCATCTGAATAGAAGCCCTTTGACATGTTAATGTGAGACTTTCACACAAGGCCAGGGTCATCCCAGGGTCATCCCAGGGTCGTCCCAGGGTCATCCCAGTCAGCTGCACAGTTGTCCTCTTGTGATGATCGAACGTTAACTTCCTTTAATCTGTCTGAATGTAAAGATTGTGATAATCTAACGTTAATTTCCTTTAATCTGTCTGAATGTAGAGATCGTGGTGTTGTTTTAATGAACTTCATGTAATCTGTGTAGAGGTGAAGTTACAACATTAGACCACCACCAGCTATACACTTTGAAGACAAACTAGTCTTAAAAAGTTAACTGATGTTAAGGTCCTGTAATCTGTCTGAATGTGTAGATGATCTGACGTTAAGGTCCTCTAATTTGTCTGAAAGTAGAGCTGTAGACGTGGTGCTGCAGACGCCTGAAACAGGGTCAGGGGTCAGGCCCCACCTCATGTGGTGACGCTAATCTGGGGGGTTTGGCAGATTATCACAGGTGTCGTATAATAAGGCCCATCACTGGAACCTAATTACAGGTGTCGTATAATAAGGCCGATCACTGGCACCTAATCACAGGTATCATAACAGTGTGGTGCTGCAGACGCCTGAGACGGGGTCTCGCCTCATTGTCAGTGCTGACGCTAATCTGGGAGTTTGGCCTGGATCTCAGATAATCACCGGTATGATAACATAAGTGCTTTGACTGAAGCCTCCCCTGGCAGGATGGGCTCCATTACTTTGTGTCTGCAACCTTGTGGCTGTGAGGTGTTTAGGACATGGCAATAATGGTGTCCAAACAGTTTGTGCCCAGTCAAAAAGGCTTGGCAGCAGGTATAAGATCAGTTACTGCAAATCCACAGCTGAGAAAACAGGAAACCTCTGGGTGCTAGCGCCTGTCTCTAGTACATCTTTTAAGGCAGCAGAGAGTGAGGGTTACTCACTGCACAGCTCCGTATCTGCTGGCTACTGTACCAGCTCCGTACCTGCTGGCTACTGTAACAGTTCTGTTCCATTGTCTGGACCATTGTCACCTCTCTCTCCGTGAAATCTAGGGGCCCTGGTTGGTGGAAGCAGCTGGTGCTGTAGACTCAACAGGAGGCCGGGGCAGCTGTGCCGGGGGGTGCCAGGTGTCGACGAGGGTCTCCTGAGGAATGGGCAGCGTCTCTCCCCACTCCGCGTCTCATTTAGCTGCTAATTGCCCTGCCAGGGCCTGTTTGCCCCGTGTCCCTGTGCTGGGCCTCCTGCGGCCTCCCAGGAAGAGGGGTGTGTCTCTGCTTTGCTACAGGCCACTGCACGGTGCCAGAGGACAGACAGACATAGCCTGATAGAGATACACCTGTGAGATCACACTCACGTCTCATACACCTGTGAGATCACACTCACGTCTCATAACTGATAGAGATATACCTGTGAGATCACACTCACGTCTCATAACTGAGCCTGGTAGAGATATACCTGTGAGATCACACTTACGACTCATAACTGAGCCTGATAGATCACACTCACGTCTTATAACTGAGCCTGATAGATACACACTCACGTCTCATACACCTGTGAGATCACACTCACGTCTCATAACTGAACCTGATAGAGATACGCCTGTGACTCTCATAACTGCTGATGAATGCGGTGTTCATGCCTAGATAGAAAGCGCTGTTTGTTTGTCAGGGCTGAGTTGATCGTTCTTGACTGCCTCGTAATTACCCTGCTAGTGGGGCAGAAGGGCCTTACCCAGGGGTGTCAGGGGGGCAGAAGGGCCTCACCCGGGGGTGCTAGGGGGGCAGAAGGGCCTTACCCGGGGTTGTCAGGGTAACAGAAGGCTGGAGAGGGGCAGTGCCTTGCTCTGAGACCAAAGCCGCGCTCAGAGAACATGATGATGATGCATGATGATGGCCTGTAGATTGGCACTAACTTTCTCAGGCTAATGGAACCCAGGACTGGACTGAACACCTGTGCTTGTGTGTGTGTGTGTGTGTTTGCGTGCGTGCGTGCGTGTGTGTGTGTGTGTGTGTGGTGTAGAGAACACACAGGACTGAACTGAACACCTGAAGTGCATGCGTGCGTGCGTGTTTGCAGGTGCCTGCGTGTGTGTGTGTGGTGAAGAGAACACACAGGACTGAACTGAACACCTGAAGTGCATGCGTGCGTGCGTGTTTGCATGTGCGTGTGTGCCTGCGTGTGTGTGTGTGGTGAAGAGAACACACAGGACTGGACTGAACTGAACACCTGAAGTGTGTGTGTGTGCATGTGTGTGGGTGTGTGGCGAAGAGAACACACAGGACTGGCTAGAATCCTGTTCTCCAGGATTACCTCACACAGGGAATAATCATCAAGTGGGGAATAATCATCAAGTGGGGAAAATGAAAAGGAAAGATCTAGAAATGTCATGTTTCCTTTTACCTCAATGTCTTAAATAAGTATGGGATCTGTCTGTGCGTGTGTGTGTGAGCTCTTAAATAAGTATGTGATCATAAACAACCCTGTGTGTGTATGTGTGTGTGAGAGAGTGTGTGAGCTCCTAAATAAGTATGGGATCTGGCATAAACAACCTTGTGTTTTAGTAAGGTCATTACTGGACATTACGGTGTGTGTGTGTGTTTTTTTGTGTGCTATGTGTGGCTGAAATGGTGAAGTGTGTGTGTGTGTGTGTGTGTGTGTGTGTGTGTCTGTCTGTCTGAGACGGTAAAGTGTGTGTGTGTGCCTGAGACGGTAAAGTGTGTTGTTTCCCAGATCCCATGTGAGCCCGGCCGGCTGTTGAAGCGGTACCCAGGGGGTGGAGTCTGGACAGAGACGGATGAGTGACAGGTGAGTGCCCCGCCCTAATGTACCGCTCATGCACACCTGATGTGTAGAGTGGGAGTCATATGTAGCCTTTAGCACACCTGGTGTGTAGAATAGGAGTCATATGGGAGTCATATGTAGCCTTTAGCACACCTGATGTGTAGAGTGGGAGTCATATGTAGCCTTTAGCACACCTGATGTGTAGAGTGGGAGTCATATGTAGCCTTTAGCACACCTGGTGTGTAGAATGGGAGTCATATGTACGGCACTGGCACACCAGTTCATTCTGTGTAACGGGGGACAAAGGTTTGTGGATTTGGCTTCTGTGAGAGCTGTGTGTGTGTGTGTGTGTGAGAGAGCTGTGTGTGTGTGTGTGTGTGTGTGTGTGTGAGCAGGTGTTTGATCCCTGGCAGGCATGGCTGTGACGGTGGTATCTGGAGGGTTGTCTGTCAGTGAGGGGGTATCGGAGACCCTGGAGGACGTCCCCCCCCACGTCTGGAAAGGACTCCCAGATGACATGAGGCTCAGGCGGTCCGCTGTCAATCCAAACCGCATAGGTGAGTGATGACAGTTTCACACCACTACTACTACTACTACTACTACTACTACTGCTAATATTAACAATAAATAAACCTAATGTTATTATTGTTATAGTAATACTAGTATTACAGTAGCTAATGTTATTACTGTTATAGTATAGTAGTATTACAGTACCTAATGTTATTATTGCTATAGTAATACTATTATTATAGTAGTATTATTATTAGTAGAAGTATAATAGTTTATAAATGCAGAAATGATCTACTCAATGATATGTGCATTAAAAAAATGATTTCCTCCTCAGCAGATTAAGTACCTGTGGGTGAGTGTGTGTTGACGGTAGTTCCTGTTTGCTGAGAAGTGAAGCTCTTTCAGATGTAGGCATTGGGTTGACTGAAGGCTCTTTCAGATGTAGGCGTTGGGTTGACTGTGACGGCTGTGTCAGATGTAGGCGTTGGGTTGACTGAAGGCTCTTTCAGATGTAGGCGTTGGGTTGACTGTGACGGCTGTGTCAGATGTAGGCGTTGGGTTGACTGAAGGCTGTTACAGATGTTGGGTTGACTGTGACGGCTGTTTCAGATGTAGGCGTTGGGTTGACTGTGAAGGCTGTTTCAGATGTTGGGTTGACTGTGAAGGCTGTTTCAGATGTAGGTGTTGGGTTGACTATGAAGGCTGTTTCAGATGTAGGCGTTGGGTTGACTGTGACGGCTGTTTCAGATGTAGGCGTTGGGTTGACTGTGAAGGCTGTTTCAGATGTAGGCGTTGGGTTGACTGTGACGGCTGTTTCAGATGTAGGCGTTGGGTTGACTGTGACGGCTGTTTCAGATGTAGGCGTTGGGTTGACTGTGAAGGCTGTTTCAGATGTAGGCGTTGGGTTGACTGTGACGGCTGTTTCAGATGTAGGCGTTGGGTTGACTGTGACGGCTGTTTCAGATGTAGGCGTTGGGTTGACTGTGACGGCTGTTTCAGATGTAGGCGTTGGGTTGACTGCCTGATTATTTTATCACATCAAAGGGCTGCCTGGGTGAGCGAGGTGAAATGCATTGTGGGTGGAGTTGAAAAGCTCCTAGTATGTTTATCTGGGGATGCAGACGCAACGTTACATTCAGTCCCCACATCAGCTCACCCTGACCCCTGACCCCACATCAGCTCACCCTGACCCCTGACCCCACATCAGCTCACCCTAACCCCTAACCCCACATCAGCTCACCCTAACCCCTAACCCCACATCAGCTCACCCTAACCCCTGACCCCTAACCCCACATCAGCTCACCCTAACCCCTGACCCCTAACCCCACATCAGCTCATGGTTCAGCCTGTCCTCCTCAGTCCTGGGGCTCTGGCTCTGTACTCGAGCGAGACACACTTTCACAGAGGTTAGCTGTGGACGCATCTCCTGAAGCACTCCTGGTTAAAGCTCAAATGAACTGGAGCTGAAGGCGTTGTGTGTGTTTGGTGCATTGTGTGTGTTGCGTGTGTTGTATGTGTTGCGTGTGTTGCGTGTCTTGCAAGGAAGCCATGATGGAGCCTCTTTGGACACGTGTGTTGCGTGTGTTGCGTGTGTTGCGTGTTTAATATAGTGAGTCCTCATGAATTCATGCACGCTTGTCAAAATCCCTTCTAATCACACACATGCGCACACACACACTCTCTCTCACACACACACCCTTCCCTTTTTTCCAGGTTTCCCCCCTTAAGTGGAACTGTCTCTTAATCATATTACCACAAAGAGGTAGTTTCATCTGTCTCTTAAGCATGTTACCCCAAAGAGGTAGTTTCATCTTTCCTTTGGTTGTTTCTTAAAGTCCCTGCTGCACATTATAAGCTTTACAATACCCCTTCTTGAATGGGAAGAGCGTCTGTCTGTCTGTCTTTCTGTCTGTCTGTCTGTCTGTGTGTTTTTAACAGGCTGGATTGAATTCTGAAGTGCCATTTTGAAAATGGCTCAGTATTACTGTACTGGATTGGCTGTCAGAGCAGCATTGGTGTACTGGATTGGCTGTCAGAACAGCATTGGTGTACTGGATTGGCTGTCAGAGCAGCAGTATAACTCTACTGGATTGGCTGTCAGAGCAGCATTGGTGTACTGGATTGGCTGTCAGAGCAGCATTGGTGTACTGGATTGGCTGTCAGAGCAGCAGCATTGGTGTACTGGATTGGCTGTCAGAGCAGCAGCATTGGTGTACTGGATTGGCTGTCAGAGCAGCAGTATAACCCTACTGGATTGGCTGTCAGAGCAGCATTACTGTACTGGATTGGCTGTCAGAGCAGCATTGGTGCACTGGATTGGCTGTCAGAGCAGCATTGGTGTACTGGATTGGCTGTCAGAGCAGCATTGGTGTACTGGATCGGCTGTCAGAGCAGCAGCATTCGCTACTCTTTAGCTGCAACACACCTTCTCTTACTCTCACTTCCTCTTAACCCTTATTACCCCCCCAGGTGTGTGGGCAGCGCAGGCCCTCCCCAGAGGCAAGCGTTTCGGGCCCTTTATGGGCGACAAGAAGAAGAGGTCCCAGGTGACCAGTAACGTCTACATGTGGGAGGTGAGTAGCTGACCAGTAACGTCTACATGTGGGAGGTGAGTAGCTGACCAATGGCCTGTGACCAGTGGCCTGTGACTAGGATACTGACCAATGGCCTGTGACCAGTGGCCTGTGACTAGAATACTGACCAATGACCTGTGACCAATGGCCTGTGACTAGGATACTGACCAATGGCCTGTGACTAGGATACTGACCAATGGCCTGTGACCAGGATACTGACCAATGGCCTGTGACTAGGATACTGACCAATGGCCTGTGACCAGTGGCCTGTGACTAGGATACTGACCAATGGCCTGTGACTAGGATACTGACCAATGGCCTGTGGCTAGGATACGTGACACCCTGGGACAGGTAGCCAGTCCCTGCCAGACCACATTCAGGGCCGTCATTGTGGTCTGGATCTGTTCAAACACCAGCACTCAGTGGACTTGTTTAAACTACTCAGGTAGTCAGGTAGAGTTGGAGTATGCTAAACTGTAGTATGTTACTCAGGTAGAGTTGGAGTATGCTAAACTGTAGTATGGGACTCAGGTATTTAGAAAAACTCTGTGCCCATCACTACGTTATTGTGGTGTACTTAAACGTCTGTGTGCCTATCACTGTTATTGTGGTGTGTTTAAATGTCTCTGTACCAGGGGCGGCTTGTCCATAAGGGCGATTGGGGCGACGCACTGCCTAGGAAAAAAAAAAAAAAAAAACCTCCTGATGTATAAACGCAATATCCTTGTAAGTCGCGTAAATGACATGTACATTTAAATGTAATAATTTTTTTTCTGTCGGATTCTACCACTAGACCGTCTGATCTGCCTCTGTATGTCATTGTCGAATCAGGTAACAGTCGTTCAGTCAGCCTAAAGTCGTGCTTCAAATGGCCCCGCCCCTTCTGGGGCGATTTGGGGCGAAATGAAAATCGCCCCAGACCTCTCCCATTGACTCCCATGTTAAATCCATTTTTTTCACAAAACAGAGCTCTCATTGCATTCTCTATGTCTTCCGGGAGGGCTCGCCCCTCCATGTCTTGTCATAAGTAGTGGACGTAAAAGCCTATACGAACGTCATACAGCTTCGACGGGGGCATATTCTGTCAAGATGGCTGCCCTGTTCAATAACTCGATTCGCTCTTTGACAGAAACTCCTTTTTAGTCGGCGTACTAATGAAGATAAATTGACAACAAAACAATTAGGACTTCCTAGACCAAATGTATCCATTCAACAGGTTTCTACAAAGGGAGGGAAATCCTACATCCAAGAATTGGAACGAAAGAAAATCACGGTCGTGAAGTAGCTAACGCGGTCTGTATTTCATATACCACTGTCACTTTTCATAGGTTTCACAGTGTGTTTCACAGTTCGCTTCTTGCACTAACACTGAATAATTTTTTATGTGATGACTTAGTTTGCTTTTGTAAGCCAATACTTTCAAGATCAGTCAATAAATATGGTTGGTTTTGACTTACAGTATGTTACCCCTTCTTTATGATGTTACTGGACACATCATGTGTCCTGTTAAGCTATGTTACATCATACAACATTTGAGACACGTGGATAATGAAAAAGTGGGATAATTTGTTTGATAACATGTTTGCTTATGAAGGCTCCTGGATGCAACTTTCTTCCATAGCTTTCCACCTGTAACTTGCTACTCTAGCTATGTAGCAAGAGGGGACATATTACTGTTGTGTGCTGCCAATAGTGGACAAAAAGGTATTGCTGTATGAGTTAATCAGCTAACTTAATGTACCTACTGAATGGGTCGCCTTAATCATTATCCCAAAAAATTGTCCCCCCTGAGAATTTTTCCACTGCTCTGTACCTATTACTCTCATGCTTCCAGATGTCTAAATGTGTGTTTGTGTACCCATCTTACCTCATGTGTCCGCCCCCCCCCCCCCTCCCCCTCCCAATGTGTGTTTGTGTACCCATCTTACCTCATGTGTCCCCCTCCCCCTCTCGCAGGTGTACTTCCCTGCGCGTGGCTGGATGTGTGTGGACGCCACAGACCCCCTGAAGGGGAACTGGCTGCGCTACGTAAACTGGGCTCGCTCCGCCCAGGAGCAGAACCTGTTCCCCCTGGAGATCAATAGGGCCATTTACTACAAGGTGCTCCGGGTAGGTCTGTGCAGGTGGACCTCTGCTGGAGGGGTAGGTCTGTGCAGTGGACCTCTGCTGGAGGGGTAGGTCTGTGCAGTGGACCTCTGCTGGAGGGGTAGGTCTGCAGTGGACCTCTGCTGGAGGGGACTCCTCTGGGCCGCTCCTTTGGGAAAGTTGGAAACATGCTCATGTTCTGAGACCGCACTACCAAAGCTACATTCAAAAGCCGGAATAGGGACGTCATGTAAAGCTCTAGAGCCTCACTGGCTGGAGGGTGGGTACAGAGTTATTACTATCGCCTTAGAGTAGTACATGTGAACTGGCTTCATGTAGGAACTATATGTGTGCTGCACTCTGCTTTGATGCTCTGCTTTTGTGATAAAGCATTGTCTCTAAATGTCCATGTATATATTTGCATGTTCAAATGAGTAAGCCACAGGTAAACATTGTAACATCTGTAGGCCTACTTCATATTTGGATGGATAATTTAGACTGTGGTATATTATGTTTAGCTATGATTCAGAGCGTTAACTAAATGTACACATCAGAATATTTTAAATTTACACCGAAGTTTCTTTGGGTCAGTCAGCAATTGGTTTCGACTAAATGTTTTATTCGATAACTCTTGCCGCCTACTGGGTCGCCCTTCTCAACGTCACATTGTGTTCTTATTCTTATTTTTCCATATTTTATGCAACACAAAAGAGACGTCAAGTGTCACTATTTTTGCCTTATCCCACCGTTATATTATGACAACAATTACAGGTCGTGGAAATGAAGGCGATGTTTGTTCCAATGTACAACTTCAACAATCTTGCTAACCTTTTTGAAAATGTAAGAGTGCCTCGCACGTTTGACTCTGACTTGACGTTCAATTGAGGCCCGAGCATTTTCCTCTCGCCCCCACTCATCCTGCAGCAACATCTATTCTGATTGGCTCTTATCCTCTTCTCTACTTCTTTTAGCCAATCGGGCCGGGACAAGAGTTGCTTGTGTGGTACAATGGGGAAGACAACCCGGAGATAGCAGCTGCACTAGAGGAAGAAAGAGCAAGCAGTTTAAGCAAGAAAAAATTCTCCCAGGGCCAAAAGAGGTAAACTTTGATATTTTAATTGGCGTCTATAATATAACATAACGCTTTCATCTCCAAAGTGTTTACATTTCGAAGTTAAACAGGTGTTAAACGTTACTGGTGAAGTGGGTATAAAACGGCAAACTTGGTCACTAGCAGATAGTTCCAAATTTATGTTCGCTAGCCTTTCGCCTGATTGCTAACGTTTACAGTTCCGACAGTTCAGGTTGATTGCTGCTTTTTGGCAAGCATGTCAATGTTGCTGTTGGGAGATAAGAGACTGCATCCACCTTAAATAAGTGAGCTAACATATACGAACTGTTATAACACGCTTAGCTGTGTTGTCTCACGTACGGAGATAGGCCGTTCAAGTTGTAAAGCTAACTCGCTAGCGAGCTGGATACTTTCGACAGCAGCAAGAACTGTTTCGCGTCTAATGTTAGCTAGCTAGCTAGGTTACTTGGGCTAATTCACGTAGCTCTGTACAGAGTAGCAAGCTACTAGTGACCTTTCCTGTCTCCGCGTGGACAGTTGATTCTTTTTGTAGGCATTAAGGTTAAGTATTTCGGAGGTGTAATTAGGGGCTCTGGTTTTGCCCATGTAGACGATTCTACACGAGTGAATTTTGAAATGTTAAGGCTGCAGTGTTGTTTGCTGACCAGTACTTAATGGCCACTGGTCATACAGAGCCCTCAAGTCGGTGAGAATTGCATTTCGTAGTTAGTGTGAACTATTGGTGTTGTTAATTCTACACGTCTTTGCAAGAAGTGTTAATGTTGGTGAACGATCGATTTTTTTTTTTTTCATTGCATCGACAGGTAACTGCTGCTGCGGGCCAACTTATCTAACAGGTCACTGTTGATATAAGAGTAATCATAGTTCAAATCACTTAACTAGCCATTTCACCTATCAGCCAAGTTAGCAAGGTAAGGCGCTTCTGGACCTATCAACTGTGCAGCTGCATCCACATCCACAGGTCAACCATTGGCATGCCAAATATGCGATAGCTCTAGCTAGCATAGCTAGCTTGCTAATTATTTGTCGGTTCAGTCTTATGTAAGAATTCTCCTTTGATATTGCACTGAGCCCATCAGTTGTGTGTGAGTTACGTGACGTGATATCCTGTTATGCTACCTTCGTCTCTTCAGCGCTTTAAACTGACATTAACCGACTTAACCTGGTTGACAATTGATAAAAGGTTGGCCGATTTCATACGGAGGATTCTTAAACTAACGCTACCTTTGCGTTGGCCGTTCGAGCTTTACTTTGCTCGTTACACCCACCCGAGAGGCCCAGCACCCGGATGCTCAGACAGTTGCTGTGTCCAGTGCGCTTTTCTTTCATATACCACGAAGTTAGGAGCCTGTTTAGGTCCAACTTAATGTCGTTTTCGAGGATGTGAACCGAAAGTAATGTATCTTCGATCCAAGTGCTGAAGACGCCAGTAAGCTAGCCAGCAGGTTTATCAGTGCGCAGTAAGTGTTGCACAAGCCAGCCCCCACACCCTTTCCTTAGCACCGACCCTTCCCTCTACAGACCTCTTCCCATGGAACCGAGTGGAGGCTTTATCAACTGCCTAATGTAGTGCCCTAGATTTGATCTGTAAGGTCAGAATATTACGGTTTATGGTCACCTCATGTTTTTACTGTTTGAAGTTAACTTGGTAAAGAAATGGCCCAAAGTAGTTCCTGAAGCGCATACTGGGCTTTTTCAGTGTGCGTTATGACAGCATTATTACTGATATAACTGCTTCTAGTGACGCACTGAATGTGTGTGTGTGTGTGACAGCCTTTTCTGCTGTGGTGATGTCTGGTGTATGTGGTTGAATGTGATATGGGCGTGAGTGTGTGCACACCCCCTCCTGAGCTCTGTCATCTTTGTGTGTGTGTGTGTGTGTGTGTATGTATGAGCCTTGTCGTCAATGGTTGTGTTTGCGCTAAACTCCTGGGCTCTGTCCTCAGTGGTGGTGTGTGTGTGTGTGTGTGCGCGCCTGCTCACGCTCTTTCCTCAGTGGTTGTGTGTGTTACCCACCTCAGGCCTGTCCTCAGTGGGGATATCGTATGTGTGTGTGTGTTACCCGCCTCAGGCTTGTCCTCAGTGGGGATATCGTATGTGTGTGTGTTACCCGCCTCAGGCTTGTCCTCAGTGGGGATATCGTGTGTGTGTGTGTGTGTTACCCACCTCAGGCTTGTCCTCAGTGGGGATATCGTATGTGTGTGTGTGTCTCCTGAGTCTCAGTGGTGCTGTGTGGTGTCCTTGAGGACATGGTCAGGGGTGTGGGTGGGTGTGTGTGTCTAGGTCACTCTCTTGAGGACACGGTCAGGGGTGTTCCCTGTGCTTTGAGCAGCAGAGAGGAGTGTGGAGACAGTGGCAGCACAGCTGTGTGGTTGTTGTGTCTGTGTGTGTGTGTCTGGTGTGTGTGTGTGTGTGTGTGTGTTGGGACTCTCTTGAGGACACGGTCAGGGTGTTCCCCGGTGTTTGAGCAGCAGAGGGAGTTGTAGAGGCAGTGGCGCACACCAAGAGGGTGTCTGTGAACATACTGGTCAGATGACAGGATTCAGTTCTCTGTGTCTGTCGTTGTGTGTGTGTGGGCATTGATCAGGCTTTGTAGAAGATTGCTCTCAGATGACCTTGTCTAGTCGTGCTAACGAGGATAGCGGCTAACTCTGTGTAACTATGTCCCTCATCTGTTCAGATCACTTCCCTGAGTGAAATGATTATGGGGAAATTTTGTTTTTGTTTAGATCTGTCCTTGAATGGGCATGCTGGTTATGTAATGTGTGAGCTGGATGTCGACTCTCAAACTGGCTAAACCTCATTCATACAGCATAAAGGCCCTTGGTGGGTGTTCATGACTGTTATAACGACTGTCATAACGACTCATCACGACTGTGTTTACGACTGTGTTTATCACTGTGTTTTACGACTGTGTTCGCGACTGTGTTCGCGACTGTGAACACGACTTTGTTCGTGTCTGTGCCACACGACTGTTTTATACACACTGACGATGGCTTAGGCCGAAACGCGTCTGTGGAATAAACATGGTCAAATAAATAAGCAATGAGACAAGCTTGAGTGCGGTTTATTTCTACTTTAAGTTAATAAGTCTTTTTCAATCGCCACCCAAATCGCCTTTATTTTGAAAGTAGAGCGCGCCTTCCTTACAAACGACTGTGTTATGCCTTTGCCATTTCGGGTAGTCGGCATTTTCCACAACGTTTTAAAAACACGTTGTTATTTGAAAGTCTGTTGGGGCCAATTGCCTAATATTTACAATTTAGAATGTTATAAGGACTGTCCCTGACTACTCCTACTACTAACTTTAATACACATGTAAGACTTTAACTTTAATACACATGTAAGACTTTAACTTTAATATACTGTAAGACTTTAACTTTAATACACATGTAAGGCTTTAACTTGAATACACTACACTCACAGTGAGCTCGGATTACACACTTAAGTCACAGTTTAGGATGCACTTCCCAACGTTGTGAATTTAAAAGGCAACAGAAAGCTTGGCTAAGAGAAGTGGATTGTTGTCCTGAAGAGCTTGAAACTTTGGCAGGGCAGCTGAAGACGGGCCTGGGTCTCTATTGCTTTATAGGGGTCTGATCAGGGCTTTTAAGTCTCTGTGAAATTACTGATCAGGGCCTTAAGTCTCTGATGAATTATCTGATCCAGCGGCTTACGGTCCTGTCATTTACTGATCAGTGTGTAGTTAGTGGTTGTGTCAGTGTGAATGTAGTAGGGCCAATGATTTTTCCGCCGGATAACGGAAACCGGGATGGAATTCGCGGGAATGTACCCCTTTGAAACGGAATTGCAACTGTCAGACGGAAACATAATTTTGTGCATCAAAATTGCCCAAATTCCCCAGTTTTTTGCCCTGCAAGACTGTATTTCTTTCAAATAAGCACAACAACGATCTCAAGGATGAACAAACATTAATTAAAAAAACCAAACCACTGAGAAAATGTCACGTCTGTGTTGAACTCCGCTCCGGCCACCCCCCCCCCCCCCCCCCCCCCCCCCCCCCCGTTCAACGGTTGACGGACACACCCCCGCTACAGCCTGTCACATTAATTCGCTCATCTTCCCAATCACCGGCAAATAATGTTTTTTTTAGTCTTCTGTTCTGTTGATGGCTGGCAAACAACAATCTTAGAAGGTTTGGGTCACTTGTGGCACATATTATTCACTAATTTTAAGCCATCAATCTACCTCAGAGTGAACAAAATGAGCCAAAACGGTATTCACCTAAATGTGAAACATTTAGTTTTTTTAAACAGAAAATCATTGGCCCTAGTGTAGTAGTGGTGTGTGTGTGTGTAGTGGAAGTGCAGAGGAAGCTCAGAGTTTATGAAGCTCAAGCAGGTCCTGGTTTCCAGTGACTTGTGTGCTTAATTTTCCTCTCAACAGGTTGCAGAGACTGTGTATCCTGAGCAAATGTAGTGTGTGTGTAGTGGTGTGTGTGTGTGTGTGTGTGCAGGGTTTTTCCTGCATAGAGAAAATGTGGGCGCGCGCCTAAGCCGTTTTCCCGAGCGCCTACAACAAATCCCGAGCGCCTAAGGCAAAAAAAAAGTCAGCGATTTAAAAAAAAAAAAAAAAAGAAAAGAAGCTGTCATTCATGGCGCAATTCAGCTTAATGGTGTTTTGAGCCTTCACCGTCGACTTCAAGGCAGCAGCTGCCTGGAATCCGCATCCCACTTCTTGAGCCAATCATTGAACAGAGGCTGCTCCAAGCTTGCCAGTTTAGAGAAGACGTTGGTTTGAATTTGAGATTTGAGCAAGCAACTTAATGTAGCTAGCTTTTAGCTGTTTTAAACCAAGGCACTTTACTTCAAAAATGTTGTTTCAGGCATCTAATGGCTTACAGCTACCTGTAAAGCATCTAAACGTACAGAGTAAGGGAGGTTGACTGCTAAGTACAGTACATTAAGGCAGCCACCAGTCTTTGGATAGCTCTTGCGTATGCATCCTGACTTCATCAGTCGGCGGTGATTTTGAGCATAGCATTCCATTTTCAGTATTCGTGGCTTTCAATGTATTACAATATCTCCTATGAGGTCCTACACAGGTGTAGGCTATTATTTGATTTGTCTACCCGTTCGAGTACCAGTAGACCGCGGGGCCCCGGGAGAGGCAGACAACCGCATTGGTTCATCAATGAAAGCTCAGCTCGTTCGGAGGAGAGCGGATAGATTTGTGTTGCATCTCGAATATAATAATATTAATATTATCATTGATAAACCGGTACGGTTGTAAACTGTCGTTCCGCTGCGAGGGCCAGCCCGACGTGCACGAATACACTGTACAAATGCAAATGAAATGTCCATTCAAAATGCTGACAAGGTTTGATTCCAACGCAGCCTTAAAGTTAACACACTATTAAACATATTTGTGGACAGTTTTAATAATAAAAACAAAAAGAATGGTATGTAGGTTTGTATAATAAAAATGAATAGTAATAATAGACAAACTTGAATTTCATAATTTGTGTGTTCCATTTCTGACCACTGGATTAGTTCTAGATTCTATTGATATACATTTCAGTAGTTTGCATATATATGTAAGAGGTAAACCTTAGATATCTTTGAACCATACATCTAAAGTGGAAGCAAAATTTATTTCCTGAAGCATATCCTCCATTAATTTATGAAATGGTAAATGTAAGCTAATAAGGTGACATGGTAACACAGAGACTGTGGCGCGCACTGGCGCGCAATATTTTTTTTTTGAGCACCGAAGACCCATTTGACCCAGGAAAACCCCCTGGTGTGTGTGTGTGTAGTGTTTGCAGATTTGCAGAGACTGTATCATGAGCACATGTAGTGTGTGTGTGTGTGTGTGGGGGGGGGTAGTGTGTGTGTAGTGTTGCAGGTTCCAGAGGCTGTGTATCATGAACACAGCGGTCCTATTCACTGAAATGAAGAAACTTATTGAGGTGGCTACAAGTGTGTCGTGTGAACGTGGATTCGGCACGCAAAACAGGATTAGAACTAAATTCAGAAATGAATTGAGTAATACAAACCTCACCACTCTGCCACCAAAAGAAAGACTAGGGGTAGGATTAGGATTAGGGATTATGACACTGAGCGTGCATTAGAGACAACAAACCAACAAACTACAGCAGTGTCTGTAGTTCAGAGGTCACAAGCTCACTCATACACCCCCCACCCCCCATGTTGAACATGTCAGGCCCTGCTGACCGTGTTTCCTGGTATATTCCATTTTTGTGCTCAGACCGTAGCTGTAAATTTAGTTGCATGTTTTCAATGTAGTGTGTGCTGGAGTTTACTTTTTTCGTGTGTGTGTGTGTGTGTGTGTGTGTGTGTGTGTGTGTGTGTGTGTGTGTGTGTGTGTGTGTGTGTGTGTGTGTGTGTGTGTGTGTGTGTCTCCTCACCCAGCTGCCTGGAGCATTGCACACTGTGACCCATTTTACTGCAGCTCCATCAGCAGCTCAGCTGCTCCTCTGTATTGTGTGTGTGACCACCTGTGTGTGTGACCACTGTGTCCTGCTGTGTGAGACCACCTGTGTGTGACCGCTGTGTCCTGTCCCCCTGCAGCCAGGAAGAAGCTCTTGGAGCGGGAGAGGCTGGCTGCTGTGGGACTGCGTGGCCTCAAGTCAACGGGGCCGGACAGACTCAGAGATCGAGACATGCGTGAGTCTGAAGAAGGTGTGTGTGAGACATGCGTGAGTCTGAAGGTGTGTGTGAGGCATGCGTGAGTCTGAAGGTGTGTGAGACATGCGTGAGTGAAGGTGTGTGTGTGCAGGGAGCACTTTTGGCCTAGCAGTCAAAGCGACTAGTACATGGAAAAAGTTATTGGTCAGACATCTTTTTTCCTGCCAAAATTAAACAATTTTTCATAACAATTTGTAATGAAGGGTAGTTGGTATTGTTTAGTTGTGTGTGTATATAATATTATATATAATCGATTGAAGGGAGACCTGCAGCACTGTAATGGATAGGCAGCACATGTGTGCGGTTGCTCGTGAGCGCCTGCTTTAAACCTGCTGTTCCTGTGTGTTTTCAGGCCTGAATGAGGATGAGAGTCCCTCCCTGTCCTCTGGGCTCGTGAAGGAGAAGCCTCCCTCCCAGGAGTCCGTCATAACCACAGTTAGTATGCACCCCGCCCAGCCCGACCCCCACCCCCTCGCTGGGGCAGAGAGCTCGGAGCCCCTCCCTGAGGTGAGCACGACCCCCTCCCAAGCTCACCCACCCTTAGAGGCCCCCCAGGAGGAAGAGGAGGAGGGGGAAGAAGAGGAGGGAGAGGAGGAGGAGGAAGAAGAGGAGGGAGAGGAGCAGCTGCCCTCCTCCCAGCCGAGCTCAGGGCTGCCTGTAGAGGGCAGTGTGTCACATGAACAGCTGGGCCCCTGCAGCCCTGCGGGGGAAACCCCAGGGAGCCCTGCAGGCGAATCTGAGAGCGTGTTCTGCGCCCTGAAGCCACAGCAGGACCCCGACCCCGACCCGGAGGGCGACCTTGAGGACGACCTTCAGGGTGAGTCGTACCCTTGCCAGCACTGCGAGCGCCACTTCGCCACCAAGCAGGGCCTGGAGCGGCACACACACATCCACAGCCTGGCCAGCAGCAACCAGCAGGAGGCGCTCTCGTTCCGCTGCCGCTACTGTGGCAAGAGCTTCGGCTCGCAGGTGGGCCGGCGGCGGCACGAGCGTCGCCACGAGAGCGCGGGGAAGAAGCGTCCCGGTTCCCTGGCCGGTACCGCCACGCTGCTCAGCCCACTGCTCCTGACGGACGGCCAGCGCCCCGACGCCACCACCACCACCACCAGCAGCCCCGCCCATCTCATAGTCATGGCGACGCAGAACGGGGCACACATCCTGTCCGCCGACGGTCAGAAGAGGGACCCGTCATCGGCGGGCGACTCGGAGCGGCCGGTCATGGTGGACGAGAACGGCGAGGCGCGGGAGCTGCACCCGTGTAAGTACTGCAACAAGGCGTTCGGCACGCACACCAACATGCGCCGCCACCAGCGCCGCATCCACGAGCGCCACCTGCTGCCCAAGGGCGTGCGCAGGAAAGGCATGCTTCTGCCGGACGCCACGCAGGCCGGGGGCGGTCAGCAGGGGCGCCGCAGGAGGGGGGGTCGCCCGGCGGCAGCAGCCCCCCGCCCGTCTACGTGCCCAGCATGGACTCGGAGGACGAGGCGGAGCGGGACGAGGGCATGGCCAACATCTCCAGCAACATCTCCGAGAACCTCAGCCTGTACATCGACGGCAAGATCGTCTCCACGGCCACCGTCAGCAGCTGTGAGGTCATCGAGGTCAACTCCAGCTCCTCCGCCCTCTTCGGCCTCGACGCCGTCATCATCAGCCCGGAACAGATCAGTCAGGCGCTCGGCGCCGAGGCCACGCACCACACACACGCTCGCGCACGCACACACACACACACTCACCAGCCCGCGGGGAAGCGCAGGACCTCCACTCCGCCCCTCCTGCCCAGGGTGAAGATGGAAGCTGACAGCATTTCCTCCTCTGCCTCGTCGTCTTCCTCCTCCTCG
>NC_045156.1:17339568-17369568 GCF_900700415.2 Clupea harengus
GGTGTGTTTTTTTTGTGCTATGTGTGGCTGAAATGTGAAGTGTGTGTGTGTGGTGTGTGTGTGTGTTGTGTGTGTGCTGTCTGAAATGGTGAAGTGTGTGTGTGTGTGTGTGTGTGTGTGTGTGTGTGTGTGCCTGAGACGGTAAAGTGTGTTGTTTCCCAGATCCCATGTGAGCCCGGCCGGCTGTTGAAGCGGTACCCAGGGGGTGGAGTCTGGACAGAGACGGATGAGTGACAGGTGAGTGCCCCGCCCTAATGTACCGCTCATGCACACCTGATGTGTAGAGTGGGAGTCATATGTAGCCTTTAGCACACCTGGTGTGTAGAATAGGAGTCATATGGGAGTCATATGTAGCCTTTAGCACACCTGATGTGTAGAGTGGGAGTCATATGTAGCCTTTAGCACACCTGATGTGTAGAGTGGGAGTCATATGTAGCCTTTAGCACACCTGGTGTGTAGAATGGGAGTCATATGTACGGCACTGGCACACCAGTTCACGGGGGACAAAGGTTTGTGGATTTGGCTTCTGTGAGAGCTGTGTGTGTGTGTGTGTGAGAGAGCTGTGTGTGTGTGTGTGTGTGTGTGTGTGAGCAGGTGTTTGATCCCTGGCAGGCATGGCTGTGACGGTGGTATCTGGAGGGTTGTCTGTCAGTGAGGGGGTATCGGAGACCCTGGAGGACGTCCCCCCCCACGTCTGGAAAGGACTCCCAGATGACATGAGGCTCAGGCGGTCCGCTGTCAATCCAAACCGCATAGGTGAGTGATGACAGTTTCACACCACTACTACTACTACTACTACTACTACTACTGCTAATATTAACAATAAATAAACCTAATGTTATTATTGTTATAGTAATACTAGTATTACAGTAGCTAATGTTATTACTGTTATAGTATAGTAGTATTACAGTACCTAATGTTATTATTGCTATAGTAATACTATTATTATAGTAGTATTATTATTAGTAGAAGTATAATAGTTTATAAATGCAGAAATGATCTACTCAATGATATGTGCATTAAAAAAATGATTTCCTCCTCAGCAGATTAAGTACCTGTGGGTGAGTGTGTGTTGACGGTAGTTCCTGTTTGCTGAGAAGTGAAGCTCTTTCAGATGTAGGCATTGGGTTGACTGAAGGCTCTTTCAGATGTAGGCGTTGGGTTGACTGTGACGGCTGTGTCAGATGTAGGCGTTGGGTTGACTGAAGGCTCTTTCAGATGTAGGCGTTGGGTTGACTGTGACGGCTGTGTCAGATGTAGGCGTTGGGTTGACTGAAGGCTGTTACAGATGTTGGGTTGACTGTGACGGCTGTTTCAGATGTAGGCGTTGGGTTGACTGTGAAGGCTGTTTCAGATGTTGGGTTGACTGTGAAGGCTGTTTCAGATGTAGGTGTTGGGTTGACTATGAAGGCTGTTTCAGATGTAGGCGTTGGGTTGACTGTGACGGCTGTTTCAGATGTAGGCGTTGGGTTGACTGTGAAGGCTGTTTCAGATGTAGGCGTTGGGTTGACTGTGACGGCTGTTTCAGATGTAGGCGTTGGGTTGACTGTGACGGCTGTTTCAGATGTAGGCGTTGGGTTGACTGTGAAGGCTGTTTCAGATGTAGGCGTTGGGTTGACTGTGACGGCTGTTTCAGATGTAGGCGTTGGGTTGACTGTGACGGCTGTTTCAGATGTAGGCGTTGGGTTGACTGTGACGGCTGTTTCAGATGTAGGCGTTGGGTTGACTGCCTGATTATTTTATCACATCAAAGGGCTGCCTGGGTGAGCGAGGTGAAATGCATTGTGGGTGGAGTTGAAAAGCTCCTAGTATGTTTATCTGGGGATGCAGACGCAACGTTACATTCAGTCCCCACATCAGCTCACCCTGACCCCACATCAGCTCACCCTGACCCCTGACCCCACATCAGCTCACCCTAACCCCTAACCCCACATCAGCTCACCCTAACCCCTAACCCCACATCAGCTCACCCTAACCCCTAACCCCACATCAGCTCACCCTAACCCCTGACCCCTAACCCCACATCAGCTCATGGTTCAGCCTGTCCTCCTCAGTCCTGGGGCTCTGGCTCTGTACTCGAGCGAGACACACTTTCACAGAGGTTAGCTGTGGACGCATCTCCTGAAGCACTCCTGGTTAAAGCTCAAATGAACTGGAGCTGAAGGCGTTGTGTGTGTTTCGTGCATTGTGTGTGTTGCGTGTGTTGTATGTGTTGCGTGTGTTGCGTGTCTTGCAAGGAAGCCATGATGGAGCCTCTTTGGACACGTGTGTTGTGTGTTGCGTGTGTTGCGTGTGTTGCGTGTTTAATATAGTGAGTCCTCATGAATTCATGCACGCTTGTCAAAATCCCTTCTAATCACACACATGCGCACACACACACTCTCTCTCACACACACACCCTTCCCTTTTTTCCAGGTTTCCCCCCTTAAGTGGAACTGTCTCTTAATCATATTACCACAAAGAGGTAGTTTCATCTGTCTCTTAAGCATGTTACCCCAAAGAGGTAGTTTCATCTTTCCTTTGGTTGTTTCTTAAAGTCCCTGCTGCACATTATAAGCTTTACAATACCCCTTCTTGAATGGGAAGAGCGTCTGTCTGTCTGTCTTTCTGTCTGTCTGTCTGTCTGTGTGTTTTTAACAGGCTGGATTGAATTCTGAAGTGCCATTTTGAAAATGGCTCAGTATTACTGTACTGGATTGGCTGTCAGAGCAGCATTGGTGTACTGGATTGGCTGTCAGAACAGCATTGGTGTACTGGATTGGCTGTCAGAGCAGCAGTATAACTCTACTGGATTGGCTGTCAGAGCAGCATTGGTGTACTGGATTGGCTGTCAGAGCAGCATTGGTGTACTGGATTGGCTGTCAGAGCAGCAGCATTGGTGTACTGGATTGGCTGTCAGAGCAGCAGCATTGGTGTACTGGATTGGCTGTCAGAGCAGCAGTATAACCCTACTGGATTGGCTGTCAGAGCAGCATTACTGTACTGGATTGGCTGTCAGAGCAGCATTGGTGCACTGGATTGGCTGTCAGAGCAGCATTGGTGTACTGGATTGGCTGTCAGAGCAGCATTGGTGTACTGGATCGGCTGTCAGAGCAGCAGCATTCGCTACTCTTTAGCTGCAACACACCTTCTCTTACTCTCACTTCCTCTTAACCCTTATTACCCCCCAGGTGTGTGGGCAGCGCAGGCCCTCCCCAGAGGCAAGCGTTTCGGGCCCTTTATGGGCGACAAGAAGAAGAGGTCCCAGGTGACCAGTAACGTCTACATGTGGGAGGTGAGTAGCTGACCAGTAACGTCTACATGTGGGAGGTGAGTAGCTGACCAATGGCCTGTGACCAGTGGCCTGTGACTAGGATACTGACCAATGGCCTGTGACCAGTGGCCTGTGACTAGGATACTGACCAATGGCCTGTGACCAGTGGCCTGTGACTAGAATACTGACCAATGACCTGTGACCAATGGCCTGTGACTAGGATACTGACCAATGGCCTGTGACTAGGATACTGACCAATGGCCTGTGACCAGGATACTGACCAATGGCCTGTGACTAGGATACTGACCAATGGCCTGTGACCAGTGGCCTGTGACTAGGATACTGACCAATGGCCTGTGACTAGGATACTGACCAATGGCCTGTGGCTAGGATACGTGACACCCTGGGACAGGTAGCCAGTCCCTGCCAGACCACATTCAGGGCCGTCATTGTGGTCTGGATCTGTTCAAACACCAGCACTCAGTGGACTTGTTTAAACTACTCAGGTAGTCAGGTAGAGTTGGAGTATGCTAAACTGTAGTATGTTACTCAGGTAGAGTTGGAGTATGCTAAACTGTAGTATGGGACTCAGGTATTTAGAAAAACTCTGTGCCCATCACTACGTTATTGTGGTGTACTTAAACGTCTGTGTGCCTATCACTGTTATTGTGGTGTGTTTAAATGTCTCTGTACCAGGGGCGGCTTGTCCATAAGGGCGATTGGGGCGACGCACTGCCTAGGAAAAAAAAAAAAAAAAAAACCTCCTGATGTATAAACGCAATATCCTTGTAAGTCGCGTAAATGACATGTACATTTAAATGTAATAATTTTTTTTCTGTCGGATTCTACCACTAGACCGTCTGATCTGCCTCTGTATGTCATTGTCGAATCAGGTAACAGTCGTTCAGTCAGCCTAAAGTCGTGCTTCAAATGGCCCCGCCCCTTCTGGGGCGATTTGGGGCGAAATGAAAATCGCCCCAGACCTCTCCCATTGACTCCCATGTTAAATCCATTTTTTTCACAAAACAGAGCTCTCATTGCATTCTCTATGTCTTCCGGGAGGGCTCGCCCCTCCATGTCTTGTCATAAGTAGTGGACGTAAAAGCCTATACGAACGTCATACAGCTTCGACGGGGGCATATTCTGTCAAGATGGCTGCCCTGTTCAATAACTCGATTCGCTCTTTGACAGAAACTCCTTTTTAGTCGGCGTACTAATGAAGATAAATTGACAACAAAACAATTAGGACTTCCTAGACCAAATGTATCCATTCAACAGGTTTCTACAAAGGGAGGGAAATCCTACATCCAAGAATTGGAACGAAAGAAAATCACGGTCGTGAAGTAGCTAACGCGGTCTGTATTTCATATACCACTGTCACTTTTCATAGGTTTCACAGTGTGTTTCACAGTTCGCTTCTTGCACTAACACTGAATAATTTTTTATGTGATGACTTAGTTTGCTTTTGTAAGCCAATACTTTCAAGATCAGTCAATAAATATGGTTGGTTTTGACTTACAGTATGTTACCCCTTCTTTATGATGTTACTGGACATCATGTGTCCTGTTAAGCTATGTTACATCATACAACATTTGAGACACGTGGATAATGAAAAAGTGGGATAATTTGTTTGATAACATGTTTGCTTATGAAGGCTCCTGGATGCAACTTTCTTCCATAGCTTTCCACCTGTAACTTGCTACTCTAGCTATGTAGCAAGAGGGGACATATTACTGTTGTGTGCTGCCAATAGTGGACAAAAAGGTATTGCTGTATGAGTTAATCAGCTAACTTAATGTACCTACTGAATGGGTCGCCTTAATCATTATCCCAAAAAATTGTCCCCCCTGAGAATTTTTCCACTGCTCTGTACCTATTACTCTCATGCTTCCAGATGTCTAAATGTGTGTTTGTGTACCCATCTTACCTCATGTGTCCGCCCCCCCCCCTCCCCCTCCCAATGTGTGTTTGTGTACCCATCTTACCTCATGTGTCCCCCCTCCCCCTCTCGCAGGTGTACTTCCCTGCGCGTGGCTGGATGTGTGTGGACGCCACAGACCCCCTGAAGGGGAACTGGCTGCGCTACGTAAACTGGGCTCGCTCCGCCCAGGAGCAGAACCTGTTCCCCCTGGAGATCAATAGGGCCATTTACTACAAGGTGCTCCGGGTAGGTCTGTGCAGTGGACCTCTGCTGGAGGGGTAGGTCTGTGCAGTGGACCTCTGCTGGAGGGGTAGGTCTGTGCAGTGGACCTCTGCTGGAGGGGTAGGTCTGCAGTGGACCTCTGCTGGAGGGGACTCCTCTGGCCGCTCCTTTGGGAAAGTTGGAAACATGCTCATGTTCTGAGACCGCACTACCAAAGCTACATTCAAAAGCCGGAATAGGGACGTCATGTAAAGCTCTAGAGCCTCACTGGCTGGAGGGTGGGTACAGAGTTATTACTATCGCCTTAGAGTAGTACATGTGAACTGGCTTCATGTAGGAACTATATGTGTGCTGCACTCTGCTTTGATGCTCTGCTTTTGTGATAAAGCATTGTCTCTAAATGTCCATGTATATATTTGCATGTTCAAATGAGTAAGCCACAGGTAAACATTGTAACATCTGTAGGCCTACTTCATATTTGGATGGATAATTTAGAACTGTGGTATATTATGTTTAGCTATGATTCAGAGCGTTAACTAAATGTACACATCAGAATATTTTAATTTACACCGAAGTTTCTTTGGGTCAGTCAGCAATTGGTTTCGACTAATGTTTTATTCGATAACTCTTGCCGCCTACTGGGTCGCCCTTCTCAACGTCACATTGTGTTCTTATTCTTATTTTTCCATATTTTATGCAACACAAAAGAGACGTCAAGTGTCACTATTTTTGCCTTATCCCACCGTTATATTATGACAACAATTACAGGTCGTGAAATGAAGGCGATGTTTGTTCCAATGTACAACTTCACACATCTTGCTAACCTTTTTGAAAATGTTAAGAGTGCCTCGCACGTTTGACTCTGACTTGACGTTCAATTGAGGCCCGAGCATTTTCCTCTTCGCCCCACTCATCCTGCAGCAACATCTATTCTGATTGGCTCTTATCCTCTTCTCTACTTCTTTTAGCCAATCGGGCCGGGACAAGAGTTGCTTGTGTGGTACAATGGGGAAGACAACCCGGAGATAGCAGCTGCACTAGAGGAAGAAAGAGCAAGCAGTTTAAGCAAGAAAAATTCTCCCAGGGCCAAAAGAGGTAAACTTTGATATTTTAATTGGCGTCTATAATATAACATAACGCTTTCATCTCCAAAGTGTTTACATTTCGAAGTTAAACAGGTGTTAACGTTACTGGTTGAAGTGGGTAAAACGGCAAACTTGGTCACTAGCAGATAGTTCCAAATTTATGTTCGCTAGCCTTTCGCCTGATTGCTAACGTTACAGTTCCGACAGTTCAGGTTGATTTGCTGCTTTTTGGCAAGCATGTCAATGTTGCTGTTGGGAGATAAGAGACTGCATCCACCTTAAATAAGTGAGCTAACATATACGAACTGTTATAACACGCTTAGCTGTGTTGTCTCACGTACGGAGATAGGCCGTTCAAGTTGTAAAGCTAACTCGCTAGCGAGCTGGATACTTTCGACAGCAGCAAGAACTGTTTCGCGTCTAATGTTAGCTAGCTAGCTAGGTTACTTGGGCTAATTCACGTAGCTCTGTACAGAGTAGCAAGCTACTAGTGACCTTTCCTGTCTCCGCGTGGACAGTTGATTCTTTTTGTAGGCATTAAGGTTAAGTATTTCGGAGGTGTAATTAGGGGCTCTGGTTTTGCCCATGTAGACGATTCTACACGAGTGAATTTTGAAATGTTAAGGCTGCAGTGTTGTTTGCTGACCAGTACTTAATGGCCACTGGTCATACAGAGCCCTCAAGTCGGTGAGAATTGCATTTCGTAGTTAGTGTGAACTATTGGTGTTGTTAATTCTACACGTCTTTGCAAGAAGTGTTAATGTTGGTGAACGATCGATTTTTTTTTTTTTCATTGCATCGACAGGTAACTGCTGCTGCGGGCCAACTTATCTAACAGGTCACTGTTGATATAAGAGTAATCATAGTTCAAATCACTTAACTAGCCATTTCACCTATCAGCCAAGTTAGCAAGGTAAGGCGCTTCTGGACCTATCAACTGTGCAGCTGCATCCACATCCACAGGTCAACCATTGGCATGCCAAATATGCGATAGCTCTAGCTAGCATAGCTAGCTTGCTAATTATTTGTCGGTTCAGTCTTATGTAAGAATTCTCCTTTGATATTGCACTGAGCCCATCAGTTGTGTGTGAGTTACGTGACGTGATATCCTGTTATGCTACCTTCGTCTCTTCAGCGCTTTAAACTGACATTAACCGACTTAACCTGGTTGACAATTGATAAAAGGTTGGCCGATTTCATACGGAGGATTCTTAAACTAACGCTACCTTTGCGTTGGCCGTTCGAGCTTTACTTTGCTCGTTACACCCACCCGAGAGGCCCAGCACCCGGATGCTCAGACAGTTGCTGTGTCCAGTGCGCTTTTCTTTCATATACCACGAAGTTAGGAGCCTGTTTAGGTCCAACTTAATGTCGTTTTCGAGGATGTGAACCGAAAGTAATGTATCTTCGATCCAAGTGCTGAAGACGCCAGTAAGCTAGCCAGCAGGTTTATCAGTGCGCAGTAAGTGTTGCACAAGCCAGCCCCCACACCCTTTCCTTAGCACCGACCCTTCCCTCTACAGACCTCTTCCCATGGAACCGAGTGGAGGCTTTATCAACTGCCTAATGTAGTGCCCTAGATTTGATCTGTAAGGTCAGAATATTACGGTTTATGGTCACCTCATGTTTTTACTGTTTGAAGTTAACTTGGTAAAGAAATGGCCCAAAGTAGTTCCTGAAGCGCATACTGGGCTTTTTCAGTGTGCGTTATGACAGCATTATTACTGATATAACTGCTTCTAGTGACGCACTGAATGTGTGTGTGTGTGTGACAGCCTTTTCTGCTGTGGTGATGTCTGGTGTATGTGGTTGAATGTGATATGGGCGTGAGTGTGTGCACACCCCCTCCTGAGCTCTGTCATCTTTGTGTGTGTGTGTGTGTGTGTGTGTATGTATGAGCCTTGTCGTCAATGGTTGTGTTTGCGCTAAACTCCTGGGCTCTGTCCTCAGTGGTGGTGTGTGTGTGTGTGCGCGCCTGCTCACGCTCTTTCCTCAGTGGTTGTGTGTGTTACCCACCTCAGGCCTGTCCTCAGTGGGGATATCGTATGTGTGTGTGTGTTACCCGCCTCAGGCTTGTCCTCAGTGGGGATATCGTATGTGTGTGTGTTACCCGCCTCAGGCTTGTCCTCAGTGGGGATATCGTGTGTGTGTGTGTGTGTGTTACCCACCTCAGGCTTGTCCTCAGTGGGGATATCGTATGTGTGTGTGTGTCTCCTGAGTCTCAGTGGTGCTGTGTGGTGTCCTTGAGGACATGGTCAGGGGTGTGGGTGGGTGTGTGTGTCTAGGTCACTCTCTTGAGGACACGGTCAGGGGTGTTCCCTGGTGCTTTGAGCAGCAGAGAGGAGTGTGAGGACAGTGGCAGCACACTGTGTGTGTGTGTGTCTGTGTGTGTGTGTCTGAGTGTGTGTGTGTGTGTGTGTGTGTCTGGAGACTCTCTTGAGGACACGGTCAGGGGTGTTCCCCGGTGCTTTGAGCAGCAGAGAGGAGTGTGAGGACAGTGGCCGCACACAGAGGGTGTCTGTGAACATACTGGTCAGATGACAGGATTCAGTCCTCTGTGTCTGTGTCTGTGTGTGTGTGGGCATGAGTCAGGCTTTGTAGAAGATGCTCTCAGATGACCTTGTCTAGTCGTGCTAACGAGGATAGCGGCTAACTCTGTGTAAACTATGTCCCTCATCTGGTTCAGATCACTTCCTGAGTGAAATGCATTATGGGGAAATTTTGTTTTTGTTTAGATCTGTCTTGAATGGGGCATGCTGGTTATGTAATGTGTGAGCTGGATGTCAGACTTCTCAAACTGGCTAAACCTCATTCATACAGCATAAAGGCCCTTGGTGGTGTTCATGACTGTTATAACGACTGTCATAACGACTCATCACGACTGTGTTTACGACTGTGTTTACGACTGTGTTTACGACTGTGTTCGCGACTGTGTTCGCGACTGTGAACACGACTTTGTTCGTGTCTGTGCCCACGACTGTTTTATACACACTGACGATGGCTTAGGCCGAAACGCGTCTGTGGATAAACTGGTCAAAATAAATAAGCAATGAGACAAGCTTGAGTGCGGTTTATTTCTACTTTAAGTTAATAGTCTTTTTCAATCGCACCCAAAATCGCCTTTATTTTGAAAGTAGAGCGCGCCTATCCTTACAAACGACTGTGTTATGCCTTTGCCATTTCGGGTAGCTCGGCATTTTCCACAACGTTAAAACACGTTGTTATTTGAAAGTCTGTTGGGGCCAATTGCCTAATATTTACAATTTAGAATGTTATAAGGACTGTCCCTGACTACTCCTACTACTAACTTTAATACACATGTAAGACTTTAACTTTAATACACATGTAAGACTTTAACTTTAATATACATGTAAGACTTTAACTTTAATACACATGTAAGGCTTTAACTTGAATACACTACAACTCACAGTGAGCTCGGGATATACACACTTAAGTCACAGTTTAGGATGCACTTCCCAACGTGTGAATTTAAAAGGCAACAGAAAGCTTGGCTAAGAGAAGTGGATTGTTTGTCCTGAAGAGCTTGAACTTTGGCAGGGCAGCTGAAGACGGGCCTGGTCTCTATTGCTTTATAGGGGTCCTGATCAGGGCTTAAGTCTCTGTGAATTACTGATCAGGGCTTAAGTCTCTGTGAATTACTGATCAGGGCTTACGTCTGTCATTTACTGATCAGTGTGTATTAGTGGTGTGTGTGTGTGTAGTAGGGCCAATGATTTTCCGCGATAACGGAAAACGGATGGAATTCGCGGAATGTACCCTTTGAAACGGAATTGCAACTGTCAGACGGAAACATAATTTTGTGCATCAAAATTGCCCAAATTCCCCAGTTTTTTGCCCTGCAAGACTGTATTTCTTTCAAATAAGCACAACAACGATCTCAAGGATGAACAAACATTAATTAAAAAAACCAAACCACTGAGAAAATGTCACGTCTGTGTTGAACTCCGCTCCGGCCACCCCCCCCCCCCCCCCCCCCCCCCCCCCGTTCAACGGTTGACGAACACACCCCCGCTACAGCCTGTCACATTAATTCGCTCATCTTCCCAATCACCGGCAAATAATGTTTTTTTTAGTCTTCTGTTCTGTTGATGGCTGGCAAACAACAATCTTAGAAGGTTTGGGTCACTTGTGGCACATATTATTCACTAATTTTAAGCCATCAATCTACCTCAGAGTGAACAAAATGAGCCAAAACGGAAAAAAACGGTATTCACCTAAATGTGAAACATTTAGTTTTTTTAAACAGAAAATCATTGGCCCTAGTGTAGTAGTGGTGTGTGTGTGTGTGTGTGTGTGTGTGTGTGTGTAGTGGAAGTGCAGAGGAAGCTCAGAGTTTATGAAGCTCAAGCAGGTCCTGGTTTCCAGTGACTTGTGTGCTTAATTTTCCTCTCAACAGGTTGCAGAGACTGTGTATCCTGAGCAAATGTAGTGTGTGTGTGTAGTGGTGTGTGTGTGTGTGTGTGTGTGCAGGGTTTTTCCTGCATAGAGAAAATGTGGGCGCGCGCCTAAGCCGTTTTCCCGAGCGCCTACAACAAATCCCGAGCGCCTAAGGCAAAAAAAAAGTCAGCGATTTAAAAAAAAAAAAAAAAAAAAAAAAAAAAAAAAGAAAAGAAGCTGTCATTCATGGCGCAATTCAGCTTAATGGTGTTTTGAGCCTTCACCGTCGACTTCAAGGCAGCAGCTGCCTGGAATCCGCATCCCACTTCTTGAGCCAATCATTGAACAGAGGCTGCTCCAAGCTTGCCAGTTTAGAGAAGACGTTGGTTTGAATTTGAGATTTGAGCAAGCAACTTAATGTAGCTAGCTTTTAGCTGTTTTAAACCAAGGCACTTTACTTCAAAAATGTTGTTTCAGGCATCTAATGGCTTACAGCTACCTGTAAAGCATCTAAACGTACAGAGTAAGGGAGGTTGACTGCTAAGTACAGTACATTAAGGCAGCCACCAGTCTTTGGATAGCTCTTGCGTATGCATCCTGACTTCATCAGTCGGCGGTGATTTTGAGCATAGCATTCCATTTTCAGTATTCGTGGCTTTCAATGTATTACAATATCTCCTATGAGGTCCTACACAGGTGTAGGCTATTATTTGATTTGTCTACCCGTTCGAGTACCAGTAGACCGCGGGGCCCCGGGAGAGGCAGACAACCGCATTGGTTCATCAATGAAAGCTCAGCTCGTTCGGAGGAGAGCGGATAGATTTGTGTTGCATCTCGAATATAATAATATTAATATTATCATTGATAAACCGGTACGGTTGTAAACTGTCGTTCCGCTGCGAGGGCCAGCCCGACGTGCACGAATACACCTGTACAAATGCAAATGAAATGTCCACTCAAAATGCTGACAAAGGTTTGATTTCCAACGCAGCCTTAAAGTTAAACACACTATTAAACATATTTGTGGACAGTTTTAATAATAAAAACAAAAAGAATGGTATGTAGGTTTGTATAATAAAAATGAATAGTAATAATAGACAAACTTGAATTTCATAATTTGTGTGTTCCATTTCTGACCACTGGTTAGTTCTAGATTCTATTGATATACATTTCAGTAGTTTGCATATATATGTAAAGAGGTAAACCTTGATAATCTTTGAACCATACATCTAAAGTGGAAGCAAAATTATTTCCTGAAGCATATCCTCCATTATTTATGAAATGGTAAAATGTAAGCTAATAAGGTGACATGGTAACACAGAGACTGTGCGCGCACGGCGCGCAATATTTTTTTTTGAGCACCGAAGACCCATTTTGACCCAGGAAAACCCCTGGTGTGTGTGTGTGTAGTGTTGCAGATTTGCAGAGACTGTATCATGAGCACATGTAGTGTGTGTGTGTGTGTGTGTGGGGGGGGGGTAGTGTGTGTGTAGTGTTGCAGGTTCCAGAGGCTGTGTATCATGAACACAGCGGTCCTATTCACTGAAATGAAGAAACTTATTGAGGTGGCTACAAGTGTGTCGTGTGAACGTGGATTCGGCACGCAAAACAGGATTAGAACTAAATTCAGAAATGAATTGAGTAATACAAACCTCACCACTCTGCCACCAAAAGAAAGACTAGGGGTAGGATTAGGATTAGGGATTATGACACTGAGCGTGCATTAGAGACAACAAACCAACAAACTACAGCAGTGTCTGTAGTTCAGAGGTCACAAGCTCACTCATACACCCCCCCACCCCCCCATGTTGAACATGTCAGGCCCTGCTGACCGTGTTTCCTGGTATATTCCATTTTTGTGCTCAGACCGTAGCTGTAAATTTAGTTGCATGTTTTCAATGTAGTGTGTGCTGGAGTTTACTTTTTTCGTGTGTGTGTGTGTGTGTGTGTGTGTGTGTGTGTGTGTGTGTGTGTGTGTGTGTGTGTGTGTGTGTGTGTGTGTGTGTGTGTGTGTCCTCACCCAGCTGCCTGGAGCATTGCACACTGTGACCCATTTTACTGCAGCTCCATCAGCAGCTCAGCTGCTCCTCTGTATTGTGTGTGTGACCACCTGTGTGTGTGACCACTGTGTCCTGCTGTGTGTGACCACTGTGTGTGTGTGTGTGTGTGAGACCACCTGTGTGTGACCGCTGTGTCCTGTCCCCCTGCAGCCAGGAAGAAGCTCTTGGAGCGGGAGAGGCTGGCTGCTGTGGGACTGCGTGGCCTCAAGTCAACGGGGCCGGACAGACTCAGAGATCGAGACATGCGTGAGTCTGAAGAAGGTGTGTGTGAGACATGCGTGAGTCTGAAGGTGTGTGTGAGACATGCGTGAGTCTGAAGGTGTGTGAGACATGCGTGAGTGAAGGTGTGTGTGCAGGGAGCACTTTTGGCCTAGCAGTCAAAGCGACTAGTACATGGAAAAAGTTATTGGTCAGACATCTTTTTTCCTGCCAAAATTAAACAATTTTTCATAACAATTTGTAATGAAGGGTAGTTGGTATTGTTTAGTTGTGTGTGTATATAATATTATATATAATCGATTGAAGGGAGACCTGCAGCACTGTAATGGATAGGCAGCACATGTGTGCGGTTGCTCGTGAGCGCCTGCTTTAAACCTGCTGTTCCTGTGTGTTTTCAGGCCTGAATGAGGATGAGAGTCCCTCCCTGTCCTCTGGGCTCGTGAAGGAGAAGCCTCCCTCCCAGGAGTCCGTCATAACCACAGTTAGTATGCACCCCGCCCAGCCCGACCCCCACCCCTCGCTGGGGCAGAGAGCTCGGAGCCCCTCCCTGAGGTGAGCACGACCCCCTCCCAAGCTCACCCACCCTTAGAGGCCCCCAGGAGGAAGAGGAGGAGGGGAAGAAGAGGAGGGAGAGGAGGAGGAGGAAGAAGAGGAGGGAGAGGAGCAGCTGCCCTCCTCCCAGCCGAGCTCAGGGCTGCCTGTAGAGGGCAGTGTGTCACATGAACAGCTGGGCCCCTGCAGCCCTGCGGGGGAAACCCCAGGGAGCCCTGCAGGCGAATCTGAGAGCGTGTTCTGCGCCCTGAAGCCACAGCAGGACCCCGACCCCGACCCGGAGGGCGACCTTGAGGACGACCTTCAGGGTGAGTCGTACCCTTGCCAGCACTGCGAGCGCCACTTCGCCACCAAGCAGGGCCTGGAGCGGCACACACACATCCACAGCCTGGCCAGCAGCAACCAGCAGGAGGCGCTCTCGTTCCGCTGCCGCTACTGTGGCAAGAGCTTCGGCTCGCAGGTGGGCCGGCGGCGGCACGAGCGTCGCCACGAGAGCGCGGGGAAGAAGCGTCCCGGTTCCCTGGCCGGTACCGCCACGCTGCTCAGCCCACTGCTCCTGACGGACGGCCAGCGCCCCGACGCCACCACCACCACCACCAGCAGCCCCGCCCATCTCATAGTCATGGCGACGCAGAACGGGGCACACATCCTGTCCGCCGACGGTCAGAAGAGGGACCCGTCATCGGCGGGCGACTCGGAGCGGCCGGTCATGGTGGACGAGAACGGCGAGGCGCGGGAGCTGCACCCGTGTAAGTACTGCAACAAGGCGTTCGGCACGCACACCAACATGCGCCGCCACCAGCGCCGCATCCACGAGCGCCACCTGCTGCCCAAGGGCGTGCGCAGGAAAGGCATGCTTCTGCCGGACGCCACGCAGGCCGGGGGCGGTCAGCAGGGGGCGCCGCAGGAGGGGGGGTCGCCCGGCGGCAGCAGCCCCCCGCCCGTCTACGTGCCCAGCATGGACTCGGAGGACGAGGCGGAGCGGGACGAGGGCATGGCCAACATCTCCAGCAACATCTCCGAGAACCTCAGCCTGTACATCGACGGCAAGATCGTCTCCACGGCCACCGTCAGCAGCTGTGAGGTCATCGAGGTCAACTCCAGCTCCTCCGCCCTCTTCGGCCTCGACGCCGTCATCATCAGCCCGGAACAGATCAGTCAGGCGCTCGGCGCCGAGGCCACGCACCACACACACGCTCGCGCACGCACACACACACACACTCACCAGCCCGCGGGGAAGCGCAGGACCTCCACTCCGCCCCTCCTGCCCAGGGTGAAGATGGAAGCTGACAGCATTTCCTCCTCTGCCTCGTCGTCTTCCTCCTCCTCGTCGTTCCCTCAGGTGGAGACTCTGGCCTTCCAGAAGGAAAAGAGTGTGTATCTCTCCCCCAAGCTTAAGCAGCTGCTGCAGACTCAGGACGCCCAGAAGGCCTCGCTCACACTCATCGCAGACACGCACACACACCGCGCCGCCCCCCCCCTCTCAGTCAGCCCCCTCTCCTGCGCTTCCGGAAGGTTCAAGCGTAGGACCAGCTCCCCCCCCACATCCCCCCCGCTAAGCGCAGCCCCCACCCCCGCCGAGGCCCCCGGGACCGAGTCCGTGCCCCCCTTCGTCCTGAAGGTGCCCAAGCTGGAGGGCCACAGCCGCTCGGCCAGCTGGGGTGTGTGTGGCAGAGAGGAGGGAGACGCCAAACACACACACACGCGCGCACACAGAGACTGGCCCTTGTCACGGAGTGGGGGCAGCTCCTGCAACCAGCAGCCCTTGGACCTGTCCGGCCCCGTGGGCAGGAGGAGCTGCGGTGGGGGGGCGCCGCCCACGGGGGGGGAGGCGGTGCTGGACCTGAGCATGAGCAGGAAGAGCTCTGTCACCGCGGAGTCGGACGCCCGCGGCAACCAGCCGGCACACACACAGCCCCTGGGCCGCAAGAAGAAGCCCAACACCAGCATGCTGGAGAAGGTGCTGATGAGCGACTACGCCGGCCTGGCGCCGGAGGCCGAGGAGGCCACGAGCAGACCGGACGCCACGTCCTCGCCGGGCAGCCCCGACTCCTCTTCGGACCACCTCCCAGCCGAGTCTAGCCCCTCCTCGCCCCCCTCCCTGACCCCCGTGACCCTCCACTCCTCTCCCTGCTCCCCCCGCCAGCCCTCCTCCTCTCCGCCGCCCGCCCTCCTCCCCACCACCCCCTCCCCACCCCCCCTCTCCAGATCCCCGCTCTCCCAGCCCCCAGACGACGACTCCACGGCCTCCTACCCCGTCCTCTCTCCCAAAGCCTCGCCCAGAGACCCAGCCGGCTCACAGCAGACCGCACGGAGGACCCAGACAGCGCTGGGGCTGAGGCATCCACACACACACAGCTCACCGGCCCCGCTGACACACACACACACGGCTCAGGTGATACCGAGCCCTCGCTGAGACCCGGCACACTACACCGGGCCGCGTCCCCCGCCTCTGACGACGGGGACGCCAGCGAGGCTCTGCCTTACAGTTCAGCCGGGTCCTCAGACAGCCAAAGCAGTTCCTTAGAAGAACCGGTCCGACAGAAGACAGAACCAGCAGATCATGAGCGCGGAGAACCTGCTCAGCACCCCTGCGAGTCGCTCCCAGCAGCGGCAGCAGCACAGTCCCGCAGTCCTGCCAAAGCTGCATCAAAACACCTTGTCGCGCACTTCCCTCTCAAGCAGGAGCCGGAGGACAGCGAGGAACTGGGGGAGTACCAGTTCCTGCCCAGGAGCGCCGCTCAGGAGCGCGGCTCGGAGGAAGACACGGACGGGGACGGCGAGGCGTTCGCGAAGAGCTTCGTGTGTAACGTGTGCGAGGAGCCCTTCCGCTCCATCACGGAGCTGAGCCGCCACATCAGCGTGCACGCGGCGGACTGGCCGCTCAAGTGCGAGTTCTGCGTGCAGCTGTTCGGGAGCGCGGCGGCCCTGCTGGAGCACCGCTCCGCCCTGCACGGCGTGGGCCGTATCTACGTCTGCTCCGTCTGCCGCAAGGAGTTCGCCTTCCTCTGCAACCTGCAGCAGCACCAGCGCGACCTCCACCCCGACCAGCCCTGCGCTCACACCGTGCTCGAGAGCGGCAAGCTGCGCTTGCAGAACTACACCGACCCGGCCTGCGCCGCCGCCGAGCCCAGCCCCACGGAACCACCCCCCGAGCCGCTCCTCCCGGACGCCGCCGTGGAGCCCAAAGAGGAGGCGCAGGCCAGCCCGGAGGAGGCCCAGGAGGAGGTGCAGGAGGACCCCACGGAGGAGCTGTACACCACCATCAAGATCATGGCCTCGGAGGCGGGCAAGCCAAAGAGGCCCGACGTGCGTCTGGGCATCAACCAGCACTACCCCAGCTTCAAGCCTCCACCCTTCCCTTACCACAACCGCACTCCGGCCGGCACGGTCGCCTCGGCAACCAACTTCACCACCCACAACATCCCGCAGACCTTCAGCACGGCCATCCGCTGCACCAAGTGCGGTAACAGCTTCGACAACATGCCCGAGCTACACAAGCACATCCTGGCCTGCGCCAATGCCAGCGACAAGCGCCGCTACACCCCCAAGAAGAACCCCATCCCGCTCCGCCAGACCGTCAGGCCCCAGAACGGCCTGGTCTCCGCGGCGACCACTGCCAGCACGGTGCACAGCGTCTTCCGCAGGATAGGCCAGCCCAAGCGGCTGAGCTTCAGCGCGGAGCCGGCGTCCCGAATGAGTGCGCTCAGTAAGAAGAAGCAGCAGCTGCTGCAGAAGGCCATCTCCCAGAAGAACCGTTCCGCCTCCTCCTCCTCCTCCTCCTCCTCCTCCTCCGCCTCCGCCTCCGCCGCTAAGAGAGGAGGCGTGCCGCAGCCACCGCCGCAGCAGCAGGAGGAGCAGCAGCAGCCGGGGACAGCGGAGATACACGTGTGCCCCCACTGCAGGCGCGAGTTCACCTACCCCGCCAGCCTGTCCAAGCACATCGCTGTCAGCTGCCCCATGAAGCCCGCCCCCAAGCGGGGCAGGAAGCCGGGCGGGGGGGCGGCGGCAGCGGACGCCTCGGCTGCTCGGGACAAGAGCATGAGCCTGCGGAGACGTCCGGCCGAGGAGGCGAAGCAGGAGCCCGACGGCGCCCCCCGGCCTCTGGGCAAAACGCGGGCACGCAGCTCTGAGCTTGCGGAGAGCGACGCCAACCTGCCGCCCAGGGGCAAGGCCACCGTCGCCACGACAGCACGGGCCAAGCGCCCCGCCACACAGCCCCTCGCTGCTGCCCCCGGCAACAAGAAGGGCAGGAAGAGCCTCCAGATCCCGCCTCCCAGCCAAGACCCCGCCCAGTCAGTGCCAGCCGAGGAGCCGGTGGAGCGGCCGCCCGCCAAGATGCAGAAGGTGGGCAAGGAGGGGGCAGGCAAGCGGGCAGCCGAGGGCAAACTGCCCCAGCAGCAGCAGGGCAAGAGGGAGGAGCGCCTCCTGCGCCCGAGGGTGGGTGGCCGGTCACACGGAGCCTCCAGCAGGCCGCCGCCCCCCCAGCAGAGGGGAAGCCAGAAGACCCCCCCCAACAGGACGCACGGGAACCCCAGGTGAGGCCACACTGCATTAGCCACACTGCATTAGCCACACTGCATTAGCCACACTGCATTAGCCCCACACATAATCAACTAGGGCAGGGTGAAGCCACGATTGGGTGGGTTGGTATAAGTATGGATAGTTCATGCCTAGGGTTAACCCACACGGCTGTTGCACTGGATAGTGTATTATTTTTTTATAACCTCATGCCATTAAGTGATGTGGTGTTCACCTAGCAGCGCTGTTCTGTTCAAGACTTGATGCTCAACATTATTAGCTAGCCACCTCTGACTGGGCCAAGATGCTCATCATTATTAGCTAGCCATCTCTGACTGGGCCAAGGTGCTGCAGCTACCCTAGCCTACGGCGCATGCTTTGTTGCGCACGGCTGTAGGTGTCTGATCACACACTCTCTGTTCTGTAGGTGTCTGCTCACACACTCTGTTCTGTAGGTGTCTGCTCACACTCTCTGTTCTGTAGGTGCTCACACACTCTCTGTTCTGTAGGTGTCTGCTCACACACACTCTCTGTTCTCTCTCCTGCAGGAACCTGCTGCAAAGCTCACCAGGTAGAGCTGCAAGGACCTTCCGGATCTTTCTGAGGGAAGCCGAGCCTGGTGGCGGCGGCGGCGATCACCACCTGCGGGTGACCTTTGACCCAGCCGGATCCCAGCCGGCTGCGTGAGGACGTGCTGGTGGGTGCCATCGGGCTGGAGCCAACTGCTCTCTGGAACCGAGCCTCTCACACACACACCTTCACATGGGCTCTCTGGAACCGAGCCTCTCACACACACCTTCACATGGCTGAGCTCTCCCTGCACTTTCATCATTGAGCCTATGGTGTATGCATTGCAAAAACACACACACACACACATGCATAAAAAGGACTGTAGATAATTAATAAATCTATATTGTAAAGTAATAGGCAATGACTTGATTGATAAAGATGGGGGCACTGTTTTAACATGGATGGCTATCGTATTGCAAATGGCAATCATTTATCACAGTTACTGCAGCCCGGTTCCTCTCTCTCCTCCTTACTCTGTGGTTAGAGAGGGGGTGTCAGGCCTCCACAGGGAACAGCTTCCTCAGGCTCGGGTCTGACCCAGGATGGGCTCGGGTCTGACCCAGGGTGGGCTGCTCTCGGTTCCGACCCAGGTCGGGCTGCTCTCTGGTCTCCCCTGCATGAGTTGCGTATCCTTGACGGAGCTCGTCTCTGTACCTCCTCTCTGTTCACGCTCTGCATCTGCCCCTGCTCACATGGGGGTGGGGGGGCATTTAAGTGTATTTAATTTAATGTTATGTCTCTATAGGGAATGAAATGTTCATGCTCTCCTGTAAAGAGAGCTTTTTCTTTTTTTTTTTTAAATGTAAAAGTGTGACCCAGATGAAGCAATCTGTTTGAGACAGTTGGACTGGGTGGTCAGGACTGTGTGTGTGTGTGTGTGTGTGTGTGTGTGTGTGTGTGTGTGTGTGTGTGTGTGTGTGTGTGTGTGTGAGAGAGAGACAAAGAGAGAGAGAGAGGTGTGTGTGTGTGTGTGTGTGTGTGTGAGAGAGAGGTGTGTTTGTGTGACTGCCCTCAGCTACCCCGTCAGCCTCTAAGCCATGATGTCTGTCTCACCCCTAGCATGACCTGCATGCTCCTGGACCAGCACTCACTCTGACCTTCGACCTCTGACCTGCATGCTCCTGGATCAGCACTCTCTCTGACCCCTGACCTCCGCCATGCCTGTCTAAAGTCCTGAGCTTCTTTTGAGCGGCTTGATGAGGTAGCGTCACACGAGAGACGAACGCTGTCATTGTTTTGATGGGACACAATGGAACCCTTGAGTTTAGAAACTTCCATCTGATATAAATGTGAACATCCAAAGTATGCCCCATTTTGTCTAAAAGCACTTTAATTATGAATGAAACCGAGGGAATGTCTCTATTTCTCACGCTTAATTTGGAAGTTGGTTAGAATCTTTTTTTTAGTCAGGCATTTCTCTTTAATACTAAATACTCTCTTTAATACTCGTCAGTCTAACAGATAGCGGACTTGGGATCAAACCCTTCAGTAGACGTCAGTCTGCAGTCCAGCCGTCCAGTCCTGGCGTGGGGGGGGGGGGCTTTAGAGTTCGGCTCCGCCTCAGTGTTGAGCCGCTGTGTCCGCCGTGTTCAGGCTTTCAGATAATCACCAGTAGGACTGGCATCGGGGCATCGGGGGGGGCGACTGGCACCTTAACTGTGGCATCGATGGGGGGGGGGGGCATGAAGAGGGTGTTTCCAGTCAAACTGCAGACGCGACACCAGAACAGGGCAGCAGGTAATTTGACAATAAGACTAGCGGTGTTAGTGATTACCAATCAGATCAGATCCGTCTATGGTTGACCTGCCTTCAGCCAATCAGATCAGATCAGATCTGTCTATGGTTGACCTGCCTTCAGCCCTGACGAGATGTGGCGAAGCATTGATTTAAACGGAAACAGTGGAGTGTTGAACACACGGTTGTGTTACGCAAGCGTACCTGAGAAGGCTATTCGCTGTGTTCTTTTCAAAAAATATTTAATGCCTGATGAAATCGTTTTAAATACGACTTTCATTTAAAAAAAGGACTCTAGTTGGAACCATCGTGTGTGTGGCCTTTTTTTTACACAGTGGGAATTGTATACATGTCTGCTGATTGGTGAACACCTCTGACACACCCACCAATCAAAGCCAATTGCTCACCATTTTGAGGAAACCATAGCAACACATTGACCACGCCCCAGCTGTACAGAAAAACTGGCCAATGAGAGCAGTGATTGGACCTTGAAAGTAGCAGTTTAATATAACTGGCCAATGAGAGCAGGCTTGTGAAGTGATTAGCCAATGAGCACAGTGATGCATAGAGATTGGCCAGAGAGAACAGGTGTGTGAGGTGATTGGCCAATGACAGTAGCTGTGGTTGTGAGATCACAGTGATACCTGCACGTCACTGAGAAAAGCCTGAGGCATCTTCAATCTGAACACAAACAATGGATCCAACTAGGGTCCGACAAATGCAAGATCAGAATAAAGCGTTGAGCAAACATTAAACACGTGTTTAACCCGACAATGAAAGGATGGCCTTCTCAGCTGCCGTAGTTGCACCGCTTGCGTATCACAACGGTGTTTTAACGCACCTCCTTTTCCGTTTAAATAAATGTTTTATGATGTTTTGTCGGGACTGAACGTGCCCCTGTTGTCTTCAGGTAAAGCTCCCTGCGGATTCTGTGCTTGTTGTCTCAAATCAGACAAACTGTTGTCAGCTAAACACCTCTTTGTTGCTCTCACGGATGAGGAACATTCTAGAGATGTCTGCCTCGTGACGTCTCCGCTAGAGACGAGTCTGCCTCGTGACGTGACGTCCCAGCTGGAGAGATGAGGGGGCGGCAGTGAGAGAGTTATTGGCCACGCCGTGGAGCCCGAGCTCATTCAGCTGGTAGATTGGAAGGCCGTGTTGCCGTGACGATGACAGACGTTGCTCAGGCCTTTCTCTGACAGATCCCGCCCCAGGGCAGGTCACCCTTCCCATCACCACCCTCTCCTGACAGCGAGGGAGTCGACACGCAAGACTTGAGTGTGTGAAAAACAACAAATGGCATCAAATCAAAGAGGGGAAGCTGAACCTGACCGTGCCTGAACTCTTGTCTCTGGTGCTGAAGAAGCGTTTACGTTGATGAGATCTTTCTGTTGATCATTTGTATTGATGAGATCTTTCCGTTGATCATTTGTATTGATGAGTGTTTGGATGCTGGATGAATGGGAATGAACTAAGAGAGAAGTCCCTGTTTACCTTTGATGTATGCTGAGGTGGTGAAGAAAATATTAAACACGTTTTTCAACAATTTGCCATCATATCTAATCCCTTTGCATTTTTATTCACCCCTGTTTTCTGATTTACATTTATACTTATTGCTTTTACAGAGGCCCAACAGCCCGACCAGAACCCCATCACCTTCAATTATCCTTCAAAATAATACTTACTTTATAGTTGGAAAATTAAGGCGATTTGTTTCCTAGTTTTGTAAGGGACAGAAGCACTTCATCTGTCTCTTAAACAGGAAATAGCCCATTAAATAACAGCTGAAAATGCTCTTTTTATCTTTTGATTTCAAACATTGAGTTACGGTACTTTTACACATACCGTATAATATCCCTGCATGTATGATATGCAGTGAACAAAGTATGTGTCTAATCACTTGTACTTTTACTAACCTGTACATAGTGACTCTGTGTTGGACAGCTCCTGTTTTAATTGTGTAAAAGCACAAATCATTGAGTTTTGGACTAAAACCAGTTAGCTACCTCCTTAAAAGAAATACAGCAACTCTTCAAATACTACCAACCGACCACCACTGATAAAATGCTTCCTTTTCCAATAACACTCCTGCTCTGACGTTCACTCTTATGTTTGTACACATGCACAAAAGAGGTTCACACTATACACTATACATGCACAAAAGAGCTTTAAACTATACACTATATATTAGCTTTACACTAAGTTTGTATTTATGCACAAAAGAGGTTCACACTAAGTTTGTATTTATGCACAAAAGAGGTTCACACTAAGCTTGTATATACGCACAAATGAAAAAGGCTTCAAAACTAAGTTGGTATACATGCTCAAAAGAGCTTCACACTTAATAGGCTATGCATACGCAACACTGATCTTTTGGGTAGGGCCTTGAAATGAACCTTTAACTTCAAGCATTCCAGGTATCTGAATTGAATTATAAAGTACTCAGGAAAATACCTTAATCATGCCTTGTATCACATATTTCAGACATTTTTCTGAGGAGTACCTAAGGGCTTGGCTGAACTCAAGGGCAAATAAACCTAAATTAAGGGCTTTTGTGTAGTTTCTGAGGCAGGAAAGGGTGTAAGTGTGTTTAAGTGTTTTATGTGTATGTTGTGTACAGTGCCGAATCCAGACAAACATTTCCGTCAGTATCCCTGGGAAGCCCCGTCAGTATCCCTGGGAAGCTCCGTCAGTATCCCTGGGAAGCTCCGTCAGTATCCCTGGGAAGCTCCGTCAGTATCCCTGGGAAGCCCCGTCAGTATCCCTGGGAAGCGAACCTCACTGTTGCCCTAAACAGCCCCTGGACTTCCTCAGTGGTGGCAATAACGCAGATTATTCATGGGGTCCTTAAAGTTCCTCTCCCAGCATCAATTAAACCCCCAATAATGCAGATTATTCATGGGGTCCTTAAAGTTCCTCTCCCAGCATCAATTAAACCTCTAAAAACTCGTCTCTGTTCCTCACAATTACATATTTAGAAGGTTTTTGTAAAAAAAACATCCCTTCATGGCCTTAAAATGTCTTTGATGGAACTCTACACGTTTTAACTCTACACGTCTGAACTCTACACGTTTGCCTAATTTACTATGAGCCAAACTATGAATATGCAAATTAGTCACACCTGGCTTCGCCTCTGACAGTTCTCAGTTTGTTTCAACATTATTTATGCTAATGATATCCTTCCCTCTCTCCATCCCTCCTTCTATCTCTCTCTCCATCCTCCCTCTATCTCGCTCTCTCTCCTCTTCTCTCTCTGTCTGTCTATCTTTTCTCCCCTCTATTTTTCTGTCTTTCTCTCAAATTCAAATTCAAATGGCTTTATTGGCATGACTGTATACAATACAGTGTTAAAGCATATTTACACAAAATATACAATTTGAAATGAACATAAATAAATAAGCAGTAACAGTACTAAGGGCATGCAGAACAAGAGGAACTATAGAGGTAACATAGGATATAAACATATAACAAGTGAATTATTAATTAGTAAACATTAAATATTAGCCATGTGGGACAGGGGGTTCACAGAGCTGTGGAGCTCATGGCAGGCTGCTACATATCGTGCTGCCAGTCTACAGCAGTCCTCCCTCTCTCCTAGTAGAACCGGGAGTCTCTCCAGACCAATTAAATGAAGGAACTCTGGGAATATTTGTATTATTTTGGCAAAATATTGGTCTCTAAGACTGGAATTGGTTGCAGTGAGTTTAGCTCAGGAAGTGCAGCTCTGTCTCGACTGTTCCCTGGTCACAGTAAGAACACAACCTCTCCTCTCTGGGTAGCCAGGTCTGTCTGTGCTGGCCTACTTCTGCTGCCATGTTGTGCTCATTCAGTCTGTATTTAGTCAGTGTTCTCCTCAGTTTTGTATCAGACACTGTGGTCAAGTAGGTTACCACAGTTTACTGTCTGTTTAGAGCTACATATGTTTCCATTTCGTTCTGGGATTTTGTTAGTTTTGCCCAGTGATCTCTATTTTTCTTTTACCATAATTTGGTTGGGTCTAATTATCTGAGCATGAGTCTTGAGGCTGAAGTGGCCGTGGTGTAATGATGACCTGAGTGGGTGATGGTTCACCCAGCCTCAGGACCAGTAGGCAGAGGGGACTCCTCTGTGGGTTCAACTCCTGGCAGCATAGGACTTTGGAAAAGAGTGGGTCACTTGTTTAAATGTGATTCCAGAAGTTTAGGACGTTTTTGAATATTTAACAGTCGAGGAGATTGGCCTAATTCAGCTCTACATGCAGAGTTGGGAGCTTTTCTCTGCACCTGGAGGATACTTTTGCAGAACTGTGCAATGAGATGTTTGTGTACCCCACACCTCGCTGCCATATAATGCAATGGGTTCTATGATTGATTTGAATATTTTGAGCCAGGTAGTTATTGGTAGTTCAATGTGCATAGATCTTTTGATGGCATAGAAAGCCCTTTTTGCTTTATGTCTTATTTCGTTCACAGCCTAAAATTTCCTGTTTAAAAATGTTTAGTCCTAAATATGTATAATGAGTTGTTTGTTCAACAGTGTTGTTTCCTATTGTGAAAGTGGTGTTGTTTCTAAAATAAGTATTTTGGTTTTGGTTGGTTGACTGTCAGGGCCCCGGTTTGACAGTATTCTGACAGGTGTTGCTGTAACCCCTCTTCTGTGGGGGACAGTCGGACCAGGTCATCAGCATAAAATAAACACTTTATTTCAGTGTCTTGTAGTTTCAGGCCAGGTGAGGGGAGTTCTCTATTTGTTTTGACAAATTATTTATGTATATATTGAATGATGTGGGTCTAAGGTTACAGCCCTGCCTTACTCCACGTCTCTGAAAGAAAGATTCTGTTTTTTGTTAGTCCTTTATGACTGTTTCAAATTGTTTCAATTTGTCCTGTATTTGGTCTCGTTCGGGTGTGTTACGGGTTTCTATCTCTCCCTCTCTCTCTCTCTCCCTTCCTCTCTCTCTCTCCCTCTTTTCCTCCCTCTGTCTCTCCCTTTAGCTCTCCCTCTCTATCCCTCTATCTCTCTCTCTCCCTTCCTCTCTCTCGTCCTCTCCCTCTCTCTCTTTTCCTCCCCCTGTCTCTCCCTTTCTCTCTCTACCTCTCCCTCTCTCTCTCCCTATCGCTCTCTCTCTTTTCCTCCTCTGTCTCTCCCTCTATCTCTCCCTCTCCCTCTTTTCCTCCCTCTGTCTCTCCCTCTATCTCTCCCTCTCTATTCCTCTATCTCTCTCTCTCCCTTCCTCTCTCTCTCCCTTCCTCTCCCTCTCTCTCTTTTCCTCCCTCTGTCTCTCCCTTTCTCTCTCTCTCTACCTCTGTCTCTCTCTCTCCCTATCGCTCTCTCTCTTTTCCTCCCTCTGTCTCTCCCTCTATCTCTCCCTCTCCCTCTTTTCCTCCCTCTGTCTCTCCCTCTATCTCTCCCTCTCTATTCCTCTATCTCTCTCTCCTTTCCTCTCTCTCTCCCTTCCTCTCCCTCTCTCTCTCTTTTCCTCCCTCTGTCTCTCCCTTTCTCTCTCTCTCTACCTCTGTCTCTCTCTCTCCCTATCGCTCTCAGTGGGAGCTTGTGGGGGTAGTGAACTGATCTGAGGATGCTGAGGCAGGTATGATGGGGAGCTGAGAAGCAGAAGTGGCTGGTACACGTGTGTGTGTGTCTGTGATGAATCTGTCATAAGTGCCCCAGCTGATGCGATGCTGGCCTGCAGCAGTGAACGGGGAACAGAGGAGAAGAGAGGCTGCCAGGTCTTTTCATCCTGTGCTTTCCACCCCCTCTCCTCCATAATCTCTCTTTTCTCCTTCTGTCGCTCGCTTCTCTCCCTCTTTCTCTCTCTCTCTCTCTCCCTCTCTCTCTCTGCTGCCACGTGTTCCCCTGTTCCCTGTGAATGCTCCTGACTGAGGCTGGGTCACCGCCGCTGTCTGCTTGTGTGTTGTGTGTGTGTGTGTGTGTCTGCTGTGTCCACTCAGCTGCTTTTCATGCCAAACCAGTACCAGAATCAGTCAGTACCTGGAGCATCTGGAACCTCTTAACACCAGAACCATTCAGTAACAGAACCTCTCAGCACCTCTTTTTGTCTCTGATGACCCACACACACGTTCAGCTATGACAAACCTGTCCCCCTGCCCCCCCCAACACATACACACACCCCCCCTGTCATTGGTTATCCACACACCACCACACACTATAAACTTGTCTCTCTCTCCTCCATCACATCAGCAACACTATAAACCTGTCTCTCTCTCTCTCTCTCTCTCCTCTTCTATTTGTCCCTTTAGAAGTACGTCTCCATGTCCTCTGTCTCTCTCTGGTCTCGTCTCCTCCCCTGTCTCCCGTCCTCCCCTGTCTCCTGTCCTCCCCTGTCTCCCTGTCCTCCCCTGTCTCCTGTCTCCTGTCCTCCCCTGTCTCCTGTCCTCCCCTGTCCTCCCCTGTCTCCTGTCCTCCCCTGTCTCCTGTCCTCTCTTGTCTCCTGTCCTCCCCTGTCTCCTGTCCTCCCCTGTCTCCTGTCCTCCCCTGTCCTCCCCTGTCTCCCGTCCTCCCCTGTCTCCTGTCCTCCCCTGTCCTCCCCTGTCTCCCGTCCTCCCCTGTCTCCTGTCCTCGCCTGTCCTCCCCTGTCTCCTGTCCTCTCCTGTCTCCTGTCTCCCTGTCTCCTGTCCTCTCCTGTCTCCTGTCTCCTGTCTCCTGTCCTCTCCTGTCCTCCCCTGTCTTCCTGCAGTTAGACCTGTGTGTGTTTAAAGGTGTAATCCTGCAGGTGAGCTGGCTGGCTCTGGCAGATACAACGAGGCGGTGCAGAACCCTCGTCTATTTTCAGAACGTCGCACCTTTAAGTGCTGTTGACACGCGTCAACACACACTTCACACAGTTTTTATTTGTCCTCCTTTTGGGAGAGTTATAAGCACACACACACACACACACACACACACACTCGCCCCCTCTGCAGTGTGAGTGTGTGCATTCCTCCGTGCCTGGCTGTGAAGATGAAAGCTGTCAGAGATTGATCCAACTAGGCTACATCATCCTTGAATCAGCTCTCCTTCTGCCAACATTGTTAATATTTGAAGGCGCATACACACAAGTTTGTTTGACACTTTGGGGGAAGTCTTCACACACTGAATCATCTCCCTCACATCTGGCTTGTTCCATGTCTCATATTCTATAAGAGCAGGCAGAATAGCAGGCGGTGTCAGCAAGGCACTCAATGGAGTGAATGTCCCAAAGTTCCAGAATGTTCCAGAATGTTCAAGCTGTAATCTGAGTTATGCTAATGCTAACGCCTGTGCCTATTTATGATTGTGTCTCAGCTGTGAAGGGTAGCACTAGGCTGTGTCATTAATAATTATGGGATGTTTTGGCCTTATCTGTGTAGGGTAGTATAGTGTCTTAAATAGCGTAGCTGTATAGCTTATCTGTATTGTGTAGTGAGTTTGCCACTCGTAATTATGTGACACCTGGGCATTATTTGTATGGTGTTGCGTCTCAGGTGTGAAAGAGTAGGGTGTGTGCCTGTCATTAGTAATTATGTGCTATTTGTGCATGAGCTGTATAGGTTAGCATTGTGTCTTAGCTATAGAGTGTAGCCATATAGTGTAGCATTGTGTCGTAGCTATATAGTGTAGAGAATCGGTGACCGCACCTCATCCACAGTCATCACCAAAACAGGCACCCCCCAGGGCTGTGTGCTCAGCCCCCTCCTGTTCTCCTTGTTCACACATGACTGTGCACCTACGCACAGTTCCAACCTCATTGTCAAGTTTGCTGATGACACAACCATTGTGGGCCTCATCACTGACAATGACGAGTCAGCCTACAGAGAGGAGGTTGATACCCTGACTACATGGTGTCAGGATAATAACCTCTCTCTCAACACCAGCAAGACAAAGGAGATGATTGTGGACTACAGGAGACAGCAGGTGGAGGAGCACGCACCCCTGCATATCAACGGTTCCGCAGTGGAAAAGGTCAGCTGCTTCAGGTTCCTCGGGGTCAACATCAGTAATGACCTCACCTGGTCTGCCCACACAGACAAGGTGGTCAAAGCGGCCCGGAAGCGCCTCTTCTTCCTGAGGAGACTGAAGAAGTTTGGCATGGATTCAGTCATCCTCACCAATTTCTACAGATGTACAATAGAAAGCATCCTGACTGGGTGCATCACAGTGTGGTATGGGAGCTGCACAGCCTTCAGACTTTTCACCCCGCTGCCTTCTGGCAGGCGTACCGTAGTATCCGGTCTCGCACACGCAGACTGGAGAACAGTTTCTTCCCGAGGGCCATCAGGCTGCTAAATGGACATTGACACACTATCGACAGTTTTGCACTCGTCACTTACATACACTGTCACTTTCAAATTATTGCTTGTACTTACACTTACATACTGTCTCTTACAATACAAATACATATTTATCAGAATAATTGCACTACCTGCTACTCCCATTTGTGTGTAGGGTAGTATAGGTTTAATAGGTTAGTATAGTTTATTATATGTTACTATATGTGTATTATATGTTATATGTATATATGTTAGTATTATATGTATAGGTTGTTATATGTTTTAGCATATTGTATTGTATATTTATCTTGTATATTTAGTAAGGTTATTATATGTTTTTACATGTAAATTATGTTCAGAGTACTTGTACAGAGTGTATGTCATGTTATGTTATGTTATATTATGTTTGCTATGTTATGCTATTGTAGGTTGTTGTGCGGTGCCTTGTCCTAAGAATTTCAGTGCCCAGTCTGACCCTGTGTCATTCTGTGCATCTGACAATAAAAGACTTGTAACTTGTAACTAAGCCGTATAGACTCGCATTGTATCGTAGCTATATAGTGTAGCGGTATAGACTTGCATTGTGTCGTAGCTATATGGTGCGTCTGTATAGTGTAACATTTTGTTGTAGCTATATAGTGTAGCCGCTGTATAGAGTAGTATTGGGTCTTAGCTATAGATCTAAGCTGTATAGAGTAATATTAGGTATTAGCTATAGATTTAAACTGAATAGAGTAATATTAGGTCTTAGCTATAGATCTAAGCTGTATAGAGTAATATTAGGTATTAGCTATAGATTTAAACTGAATAGAGTAATATTAGGTCTTAGCTATAGATCTAAGCTGTATAGAGTAATATTAGGTGTTAGCTATAGATTTAAACTGAATAGAGTAATATTAGGTCTTAGCTATAGATCTAAGCTGTATAGAGTAATATTAGGTATTAGCTATAGATTTAAACTGAATAGAGTAATATTAGGTCTTAGCTATAGGTCTAAGCTGTATAGAGTAATATTAGGTATTAGCTATAGATTTAAACTGAATAGAGTAATATTAGGTCTTAGCTATAGGTCTAAGCTGTAAAGGGTAGTATTGGGTCGTGGCTATACCTAAGCTGTATAGAGTAGTATTAGATCTTAGCTATGGGTCTAAGCTGTATAGAGTAGTATTGGGTCTAAGCTATAGATCTAATCTGTATAGAGTAGAATTGGGTTTTAGCTATAGGTTTAAGCTGGAAA